>NW_027428446.1:0-35833 GCF_047830755.1 Zonotrichia albicollis
AACTGACACATTACTGTATACTTTCTGCGAAAAGTTCAACGAGATTTGTCAAATCACTCAAGGTCTGGCTATTCAAACCTCTCTGCACAGAACAATGGCCTTGTTTTGCAGAGCTGCCTTTCTGCATCCCATCAAAAATGTGCTGAGGAGCTCCAGTCCCAGGAGGCACCTTGGTACCAACGGGGACATCACACACATTGTCCTGCACAGTTTCCTGTGACAAAAAGGGGGTTCAGTTACTGATGTGACATTCTGATTTACACACTGTGGACAAGCTGCTTCCTGCCTGCCCATCTTCAGATATTTGGCTCTTTGGGGAGACAATTCTGTTTTCCCTAGGAAAAAATCCATCTCTGGTCACAATGCTCTGCTCCAGGATCTGGAAGTTTTCAGGGAAGCTGCTGAAGACTCAGAGCAGTGTGTCCCAACAAAAACTACCAGCAAAGCTCTCTGAGGTTTAACTCCTTGACACCCATGGCATAATTGGAAATTTTTAGCCTGACACAGATTTTTGAGGTCTGTCTGATACTTAAAGACATCCAAGAGTTATGGCTCCACCCCAGGCTTTTCAAAGGTTTCTTTATCAGCAAATGACCAAGTGGAAGCCATCAGTGCAGCCCCATGGATGAGATTAGATATGTTTTAGGTCGCAAGCTAAAAGCTTGCTAATGCTTACAGGCATTCCTTGTCTCGGAATGTTTGTTAATTTGAACTCCCCTCCCTTGCTGGGTTTCTTTAATCTCCCAACCAGCTGTCTCCCATAAAAAGATATTTCTGTTTTTAGTTACAAATCTGTTTAGAGATAAAACTTGCTCATAAATACACAACTGCATCCATGGCTGGGTTTTTGTTTTGGTTTTTTTTTGCTGGGTTTTGGTTTGTTTTTGGTTTTTTTTTGCTGACAGTAAACCAGCTCCAGATGAAAAATACTGAACTTTTTTCTGGGATCAGAACATGTTTCCTACTTGCTCAGAGCACGGTGCATGTGTAATAGATGGTCTCAATTTTAGGGCTGGCATGACACTGTGAAAGAGCTCATTGAAACAGCCATTTTTGTCACCTTTTCAGATTTAGAGCTCATGAGATAGGATAAATTGAAGCTCTCTCAAGAGACTGGCAGTATTTTTACCTGCAGCACACCCAAATATATGAAATGGACTCAATGTGAGCAACTAAAAACCTCCTCCAAGCCCCACAGTTTTTACTTTTCTAATAACAGCAAACCCGAGAAATCTCAAACTTGTTTTCAATTCTCTTAATTTCTAGATTTTAACTAAATGAATTGCACTTATTTCTTATTTGTATATTCAATACAGATACATCAATCCAGAGTTCAGCACTTCTGGGAGCAGCTTTGAGCACAATTAAGAGCTATGAGCCAGAACCTCTGGTTAAAGCATGCACATTTAAGGGGTTTTTAAGCATTTTCACTAGAATGTGATAAGAATTCTTTAATTTACCCATACCATATTCCTCTTAAAGCAACCTCCATTTTCTGAATAATTCCGGTTCCCACTATAATGATTGCCAGGTATTTTATTAGAGATAAATTGAAATACTTCTCCCTGTAATTCAAGTTAAGTAAAAGAGCAATAGAATTCTGGTGATGAATTTTAGTGCTACAGAAAGTAACATTTCAGTGATACCCCAGCAACATTCTCAAAAATGCTTCTACCCATCACACCTCATACCTACAGGAAAACATTTACTCTCCCAAACCTATCATTCTTCCACTGGTCATCTGCTAATTGAGGCTCTGGAAATTTATCTTGCAGTATTAGTTTAGGATTTAGCCATGAATATTTCTGTATATATAATGTTTCAGCACATCTTAATAATTAAAATACTATTTCAAATGTATTTTCATTAATATTTACTTTACTCCTGCTGCAGTTCAGCACACAATTCAGTAGAAAACTGATTAAAAATATAGTTGCATGAAATACATTAAAATTAAATTCTGCTTGTCTCAAAATATCAAGATTTTATGGACAATGTGCCAAAACTCTCTGTTATAGTGTAGAGTATAACTATTTACAATTGGGTTTACATATTAGCAGTTAAATGCTGTGGGATGTATTCGTTGTCCCAAGTGAATTCCCATTGGAGGACACTCTGCAGTTGTCAGTTCATTATTCCACAAAGTTATTTTATCTAGGCTGTCTTCCATGATCTTCTTAGATCCTGAGGTGCTACGTGCCTTATAAATACCCTGGGCTGATAAAGGTGACTGACAGGACCTACAATGAGGCAGAAAACTGAAGTTGAAAAAAGCCTTCCCTGCTTTTCACCTCAGTGATGTTTTCCAGGCACAGGAGCTGCCCTTGGTTCCTCCCAGGGCTGGATCTTCAGGGGTTCCATCACAGCTGGGGCTCCAGGGCTTTCCTTCTGTGCAATGGGGACCCAGCTCTGAGGGACAGGGCCAGGAATGAGGAGCTCCAGCTCTGGAGGAGAGGAAAAATTACCTGAGGATAGGATCACGCAGTGGTTTGGGCTGGAGGGACCTTAAAGCTCATCCCATCCCACCCCTGCCATGACAGGGACACCTCCCACTGTCCCAGGCTGCTCCAGCCCCAGTGTCCAGCCTGGCCTTGGGCACTGCCAGGGATCCAGGGGCAGCCCCAGCTGCTCTGGGCACCCTGTGCCAGGGGCTGCCCACCCTGCCAGGGAACAATTCCTCATTCCCAAAATCTCATCTAGCCCTGCCCTCAGTGTGAACCCATTCCCCCTTGTCCTGTCACTCCAATTCCTGATGAGAAGTCCCTCTCCAATTTCCTTCTGGAAGGTGCTGTGAAGTCTCCATGCAACCTTCTCTTCTCCATGCTGAGCAGCCCCAAATTTGGGAAACTGGAACCTTGTAAAGTTTGAGGTCTCCTCACAATCCACCTTCACACAAACCATGGGATAACACTGGGATTCCCTTGGCTCCAAGAAGTCTTGAAAGCAACTGGAAGCTGAGCTGGGAGTAACAACAACAGAAATTCCACTGGCTCCTACCATCCCTCCAGTCCTGCTGTGCTCACACCTAAACCAGAGCAGAGCCCTGTAACCCTCAGAGCTTCTTCATAACAAGATTTTATCCAATGCAGAACAAACCCTCCCATGAAAAATACCAAACAAAGATTTAACCAAAATTTATTTTAAAAGTAGTAACAATAGTAAGCAGCAGCATGGAACTCCTCAGTGTCCCATCTATAAATTAATTAAAGAACTTGTTACAGAGAGAATGAATATCACTCCCAGGCCTGTGTGGCACAGCTGAAAAATGATCTGACAAACATGATGCCTCTAGAGGAATGAGCTGGCAGTTAAAGCAGACAGGTTAATACCCTTCCTACAGCCACAAGACACTCACTGCTCCCTTGTAACTGCTGGGCCTTGAGACTAAAAGCTTTCACCAATAAAAACCATTAAACCCAGGCAATAAAACAATGTCAGCTACAACAGGCCACATGACTCTGGATCAATACACGGTATTTCCTCTAGAAATCGTGGCATAATGTTTTCAGCCTGAAAACATTTAGAAATGCAGAGGGGGAAAAAATAAAAAGGAAATTTAGTCAGATCTGTATTTAAAGAACCCAATCCAGAGGGCAACAAGTAGAAGATTAATGGTGAAATCACTCCCAAAATGTTAAAAATGAAACATGGACAGCTGTGGGGTGGTATGGACATGGATATGTCTTTGTAGGGCCAGTGGACTCATGGATTTACCCACAGCTACACTTTGCTTTTAAACACATACATACATATATATTAAATAACAATCCACCAGATATTCAACAGAGCTTTTGAATTTCTATCTAGCATGCAGCAGGAAGATAATCACTAATGAGAGCTGATGCCAGGTAATTCCTCCCCAGGATCCAGGCACTGCACACACAGAATTACTAGGCCAGTACTAGGCCAAACCACTTTCCCATGAAGCAAAATTCCCCCAGGAATTGGGTGTTCTGGGTTCCCTGTGCTGTCAGCACAGAGCTTTCTCTGCATGTGAGCCCTTCCACACCCCTGCACAGCCCATCAGAAGTGGGGATTTTTATCCCTCATCAGATCTCCATCACTGTGGGGATTTGCATGCTCCCAACACATTATTTAACATATTCAGCAAGTATTCTTTATATTTATATACTCAGGTAATACTCTACAACAGAGAAGAGAACTCAAGACAAAGGCCAAGGAATATCCAAAGAAGGTTAATTAAAGACTTATTTCTTTCCCATTTTCTATCCAGCCCCATTCCCCCTCACCCACGCCTATAATATATAACCAATGATTTTAAACATTCAAAGAAAGCTGAGGGTGAACTTGCCCCCCTTGTCCCGAGGCCCTTACCAGACCTCAGGAGGGCTTTGGGGGCAGCTTCCCAGCTGTGCTGTGGCTCCTGAGCACCCTGAGCTGCTCTGCAGCACGAGGATGAGCTGTGCTCACCCCCATTTCTGGGGCCTGGCAGAGATAAAGCCAAAGCTGAGCCCTCACACTGCAGCCCCATGATTTCCCAGTGCCACCATCCTTCCTGCCCAGGTCACTGCAGCAGACACAGGTGTTACATCCAACAGGCAGGACATTCACCTTCCCAAACACTTGAGTCCAGCTGGCAATACCACACTTTCCTTCTTCATGACAAACAATAATAAAATAATGATATAAAACCATGATGAAACCTTAATTCTTAACTGAATGACCCCTTTGACATCAAATTACTCTGATATTTCAATGCCTTGTGCCTTAACAGGGCAGCAGCTTTATCTCTCTTATTGTCAAAGGCTTTGGGAAGTAAGATCAGCAATCAAAGTAATAGAAAAAGCAATAGAGAACGTAGATAAGGCTGAGCTGAATATCCTCAAACGTTTCTCAGCATGTTGGCTGTTACAAGATCAGGTACCTGGATAGTAAATTACTGGACTTTGATTTGTGTAACAGGTATTTTGTGTGTGGTGTCCAAATTAGTAGAAACTATCCAAAAATTCCCCACAGCTACTGGTGCCCACGTTCTGTTTTTGAAATGTCATTGCAAGTTTACTTGGGAAGGAGCTTTGAAGGGCAGTTTTCCAGACCCAACTTAAATACATTTTCATGGGTCAATTTCTAAAGAATATTATTGTTTCTATTCTGAATTGTTTGACCTTCATGTTATGAAAATCAAAGTCATGCAAAGCCTTTCTTATATAAACTGAAATTAGGAAAATGTCACTACTTACATTGGAAAGGGAGGTTCAGAGGCACAGAAATACACACATACACACTACATTTCAACTTCCAGCCAATTTTCTGTTCCAGTAAATAGAGAAAAAGGAAGATTTATGGCAAGAATAGTTTCCATTTCTTTTTCCATTATTTGAATTTTTTTCTCCCTGTTATCCGTGAATCAGAGAAAATATATTCAAGAAAAACAACCATAATAAAACAAAAATAAGAAGTTGAAGCTTTTTTGGGTATAGGCACAAATCTTCTGGACCTCCTATCTGCTTTTTATTTTTCCTTTGTAGATAAAGAATGGTTTGGGAGGGCAGGGTGTGTAATTAGAGCACTCATTTGGGCACACAGGAGAAAACCAGGTGAGGAATTGCTCCTGCTGAGAGAAAGCATCAGGTCAGGAAGAGGGGAAGGCATGGGAGGAAAAATCCTCCTCCATGCCACCTGACCCCTCCTTGTGGAATCTGAAAGAGTTTCTCCTTACAAGGCTCCGAGTGAAAAGATGCAAGAACATAATGACCAGATGACCTTAATGAGGAATAAAATACTTGCACTGCTTTTCCTGTCACTAATACCACAAACCCTTCATAGTTCAGTGTCCTCTCCCTCCCTCTGGAACTGCCTATCTTGAAGTGTAACTAAGGTCACCTTTATTAAAGACTGTTTCTGCCTATTTCTGGTAGGAAAATCAGAATTCAGCCACTGCATTAAAAGCTCCCACTGCTGCTGTTTGTTCTGCTCCTACAGCCTCAGACAGGTCAAACAGAATGACACAGACAGAGGGAGAGGAGTGCACTAATATCTCTCAAAGCAGAGGTGAAGACAGGCAGGTACATCAGGATGGTACAGTGCATGTGGCTCTATCATTAAACCAGGAAAATGATTCACAACTATGGATTTAGGCTGTTTTTTAAAGTATTTTAAATACTTATTGATTTGTAAGGCAGCATGACTGGAAATTGTGCTGACCTTGGAAAGGCAGAAATCTTTGTGTTTTTTACCAAATGAGCTGCAATAGCTCCAGAAGCATTCCATGAACCTGGGAGAGCCCCTGCAGCCTTGGATCACCCCAGGAATACAAACCCAAACTCACCATCCCAGAACTGCACAGAGTCCAGGTGCTGCGCCTTGGGGAGGGAGGAGCAAATGGTACATCCAGGGAGAGGGGAAAAGTGTTTAGTGGTGGAGAGGAGAAGGTGGAGAAAGAAGAGTTCCTTCTTAGAAGGCGTTTTTTATTTCCATTGGCTTGATTAAAGGCCAAGGCTCAGATATGAGAGTTCAAAAGACTCAAAAGACTAAAATTAGGGGTGAGAAATGCAGAAAATTCCAAACAAGTGCTGGTAAGACTTTTGTACCCCAAGCCATCTCATATATTGTCAAAAAAAAAGTATTTATTGAAAGATGAAAAGGAGTTTTAAAATAGATTTTTGAGACTATTTTTGCAGCCTGTGCCCATAAGCCCCTGTTCTCCAGTGAGTGCCAAGACTGAGGGCTCAGAGGGAGAGAAAAAAATGTGAACTAATAAATTCAGCTTTGCTTTTGTGACTAAGGCACCCCCTCCCAACCTCATGCTGATAAACTCTTTCTGCCTCTCTCTCGCATGTTCCCCCTCTCCCTCAATTTTAATTTAAGTTTTTCCCACCTCGTATGTAGCATATGCAGGATCCACGATGGTGCTGAGAATAAAGGTTTCATTAGCACTCATTTGGGATGCAGCAGAACTCCCTCCTGACTTCACAACATGGGAGTGAGGGAGCCATTCCAAATACCTCCTGCTGAAACATTTATAATGCAACCAGCACTCTCCCACTTCGCCTTTCACTCCCATCCACTCTCCACCCACACACGCTGCCTGCCCCATTGCAAACTCAATTTTCTGTAGTTCTCAAGACCTGAATAAACAGACCACAGCCATCTAAATGTGCATGCAGTCCCTGTGTCTTCATGGAGATTAATATAATTTTAACTCCTCTGCTTTGGTGGGGTTTTGGTGATGGTTTGGGAGAAAATAGCTAGAATGACTCTACTTAAAAAAAAAATGTATAACCCCCATCTTTATTGAAATACCCTTTCAAATTATTGGGGCTTTGGCTTCTTTTTCCTCATAGAAATCCTGTTGAAAGCTCTTGCAAGAATTTAGTTAACATTTTCTCTTTAAATATCACACACATTCTCAGGAATCTGTATATTAGAAAAAGTTTCCCCTCCAAAAAAGCTGAAAAACGTAGCATTTTAGCGATATGCAATTGTGGGTCTTTACTTTGCTGGCCATGGAAATGAGAAGGAAATGTGTATTTATTTTAGCTAATGGGTAAGTAAAACTCTCACGATCACGTCTTTGAATGGATCTGTCATTTTAAAGTTAGGTACTATACATAGTCCCTAATGGTACTGGGGGAAACTGTGCTGGTATGAAAAGCTATTAAGAAGAGGAGGAAACTTTTGGGTGGAATGCAGTGTTAATGAGAGCTCATTATGTTATTGCAAATTTTGACATAGTGCATGTTTTTCTCACAGCCCCAGCTTCCCCAAGTAAGGCAAGCATTACTTCTCTAAAAAGGTAAAATAAAATCATCCTTCCCCTCTGCCTCCAAAAATAAAAGCAGAATAAAAGGATTCATAATTTAGATCCCTATTACCTGAAGCTACCCTAATTACTCAGGATAAAGCAATTTATGACTTCTAAAAGATGTGAGTGGCAAAACAAAGAATATTTAATATCTGCCACCCTAAAGAGCAGCGAGGAATTGCCTTTCAGGGAAGATGGATCTGCCACTCCCCAGCTCCAAGCCTCTGGCATGGCTTTGCCAACAGGAGCCACGAGCCTCATTTGTTCAGTGTTTGCTTTGCAGCTTTACCTACTGCAGGAAACACGAGACCATTACTTCTTCTGATTTCCAAACTAACAGTGATTTAAGAATGGAAGCCATTTTTATTAGTCTGAGACAGTTTCTTAATGACATGATTTATAGAGGTTATTGTGGAGGGGTAGAAAAATGCACACAGACCTCTGTATGTGGAGACACTGCCCCTGAGGAGTTCTGCAGTCACAGGTTTTTCCAGAAGATGGGTCTTTCCCACCAATTTAGTTATAATTTGAAGCATCTTAAATAAAAAAGGTGAGTTTTCCTTATTCCTCTCAACTTTTTCTGTATTAGACAGCGTTGGAGCAATCCAGACTTTCTGTTCCATTCAAGTGACTGCTTGAATTTGCTGCATGAAAAGGTGGAAAAATTGTGAACAAAACAGAAATTATACTAAGACTACATTGCCTGATCTACATCTTTATCTATTGTGAGCCCTTACGGAAACTCAAATTAGCAATAGAATATAATAATTTAAAAATATGTGTGCAATAAACCCTACAAACAGCCAAAAAGGTGGTGTCCCATATGAGGAGTGTCTTTGAATGAGACTAGGCTTCTCTATTCATTTCCCAGAAAAATATTTTGGACTCTTTTGAGGAGAATACACAACCTTTCTGCATCTGCTGGATGACTAAAGGAAACTGTTTCATTATTACAGCACGAGCATCAGTGACATAGTCAGGACTGTATCAAATCTGATAAAAATTCTATTCTCCCTTGTCTTACAAGAAATGAGACCAGAAATGAGATCAAGTCTGAATCCCATCTTACAATAGGATTTTTCTGCCTATTTGTATTCTTTAGCATATTTTACAGTCTTTTCCCACCAGAAAATTAGAAGTGATTTAGTCCATTTCTCTTTTCTTTCAATACTCAATTTAAGGCATTCTTTGTGCATAACTCCGGCACAAGTCTGTTTTGAAAACTTAAATTCATCACTCTGTACATTCTAAATTTAGTCTAATTACTGTTGCTGTTGAGCAGATAATGCCAACACAGAGAAGTGCCAGAGCAGCTCTGCCTCTGTGCCTCTGTGCTGTTGAGAGGTGAACCCAGCAGCAGAATATACCACAGCCACACAGATTTCAGAGCAGAATCTCAAACACATTTCCTGCTTTGTCTGTCTGGAATGCAGCCCCTCTGCTGCAGTGCACTGACAAAGCATACACAGATGAGAAAAAACTGAGAAATTCATCCTGGTTTTTATAGGGTCTAAAACAGGAGGGGTCTAATTGTAACTGGTCTCTTTGGACACCACCTGAATCAATAAAAAATGGCAATAACAGCAATCCATACTTGTTTTCATCAGCCTTTACTCCTACTGTTTATTTCTTGTGCCCTTCACCAAGAAAAGGAAAAAATATATTTTGCTAGTAAATTTCCTTCCTTCCTTCCTTCCTTCCTTCCTTCCTTCCTTCCTTCCTTCCTTCCTTCCTTCCTTCCTTCCTTCCTTCCTTCCTTCCTTCCTTCCGCCACTTCCTTCCGCCACTTCCTTCCGCCACTTCCTTCCGCCACTTCCTTCCTTCCGCCACTTCCTTCCTTCCGCCACTTCCTTCCTTCCGCCACTTCCTTCCTTCCTTCCTTCCTTCCTTCCTTCCTTCCTTCCTTCCTTCCTTCCTTCCTTCCTTCCTTCCGCCACTTCCTTCCGCCACTTCCTTCCGCCACTTCCTTCCGCCACTTCCTTCCGCCACTTCCTTCCTTCCTTCCGCCACTTCCTTCCGCCACTTCCTTCCGCCACTTCCTTCCGCCACTTCCTTCCTTCCTTCCTTCCGCCACTTCCTTCCGCCACTTCCTTCCGCCACTTCCTTCCGCCACTTCCTTCCGCCACTTCCTTCCTTCCTTCCTTCCTTCCTTCCTTCCTTCCTTCCTTCCTTCCTTCCTTCCTTCCTTCCTTCCTTCCGCCACTTCCTTCCGCCACTTCCTTCCGCCACTTCCTTCCGCCACTTCCTTCCGCCACTTCCTTCCTTCCTTCCTTCCTTCCTTCCTTCCTTCCGCCACTTCCTTCCGCCACTTCCTTCCGCCACTTCCTTCCGCCACTTCCTTCCTTCCTTCCTTCCTTCCTTCCTTCCTTCCTTCCTTCCTTCCTTCCTTCCTTCCTTCCTTCCTTCCTTCCTTCCTTCCTTCCTTCCTTCCTTCCTTCCTTCCTTCCTTCCTTCCTTCCGCCACTTCCTTCCGCCACTTCCTTCCTTCCTTCCTTCCTTCCTTCCTTCCTTCCTTCCTTCCTTCCTTCCTTCCTTCCTTCCTTCCTTCCGCCACTTCCTTCCTTCCTTCCTTCCTTCCGCCACTTCCTTCCGCCACTTCCTTCCGCCACTTCCTTCCGCCACTTCCTTCCTTCCTTCCTTCCGCCACTTCCTTCCTTCCTTCCTTCCGCCACTTCCTTCCGCCACTTCCTTCCGCCACTTCCTTCCGCCACTTCCTTCCTTCCGCCACTTCCTTCCTTCCGCCACTTCCTTCCTTCCGCCACTTCCTTCCTTCCTTCCGCCACTTCCTTCCTTCCTTCCTTCCTTCCTTCCGCCACTTCCTTCCTTCCTTCCGCCACTTCCTTCCTTCCGCCACTTCCTTCCTTCCGCCACTTCCTTCCTTCCGCCACTTCCTTCCGCCACTTCCTTCCGCCACTTCCTTCCTTCCGCCACTTCCTTCCGCCACTTCCTTCCTTCCGCCACTTCCTTCCTTCCTTCCTTCCTTCCGCCACTTCCTTCCTTCCGCCACTTCCTTCCTTCCTTCCGCCACTTCCTTCCTTCCTTCCTTCCTTCCTTCCTTCCGCCACTTCCTTCCTTCCTTCCGCCACTTCCTTCCTTCCGCCACTTCCTTCCTTCCGCCACTTCCTTCCTTCCGCCACTTCCTTCCGCCACTTCCTTCCGCCACTTCCTTCCGCCACTTCCTTCCTTCCGCCACTTCCTTCCGCCACTTCCTTCCTTCCGCCACTTCCTTCCACTTCCTTCCTTCCGCCACTTCCTTCCTTCCTTCCTTCCGCCACTTCCTTCCTTCCTTCCTTCCGCCACTTCCTTCCTTCCTTCCTTCCGCCACTTCCTTCCGCCACTTCCGCCACTTCCTTCCGCCACTTCCGCCACTTCCTTCCTTCCTTCCTTCCTTCCTTCCTTCCTTCCTTCCTTCCTTCCTTCCTTCCTTCCTTCCTTCCTTCCTTCCTTCCTTCCTTCCTTCCGCCACTTCCTTCCGCCACTTCCTTCCTTCCGCCACTTCCTTCCTTCCTTCCGCCACTTCCTTCCTTCCTTCCTTCCTTCCGCCACTTCCTTCCTTCCTTCCGCCACTTCCTTCCTTCCGCCACTTCCTTCCTTCCGCCACTTCCTTCCGCCACTTCCTTCCGCCACTTCCTTCCGCCACTTCCTTCCGCCACTTCCTTCCTTCCGCCACTTCCTTCCGCCACTTCCTTCCTTCCGCCACTTCCTTCCTTCCTTCCTTCCGCCACTTCCTTCCTTCCTTCCTTCCTTCCGCCACTTCCTTCCTTCCTTCCTTCCGCCACTTCCTTCCGCCACTTCCGCCACTTCCTTCCGCCACTTCCGCCACTTCCTTCCTTCCGCCACTTCCGCCACTTCCTTCCTTCCTTCCTTCCTTCCTTCCTTCCTTCCTTCCTTCCTTCCTTCCTTCCTTCCTTCCTTCCTTCCGCCACTTCCTTCCTTCCGCCACTTCCTTCCTTCCTTCCTTCCTTCCTTCCTTCCTTCCTTCCTTCCGCCACTTCCTTCCTTCCGCCACTTCCTTCCTTCCGCCACTTCCTTCCTTCCGCCACTTCCTTCCGCCACTTCCTTCCGCCACTTCCTTCCGCCACTTCCTTCCGCCACTTCCTTCCTTCCGCCACTTCCTTCCTTCCGCCACTTCCTTCCTTCCGCCACTTCCTTCCACCACTTCCTTCCTTCCTTCCGCCACTTCCTTCCTTCCTTCCGCCACTTCCTTCCACCACTTCCTTCCTTCCTTCCTTCCTTCCTTCCTTCCTTCCTTCCTTCCTTCCTTCCTTCCTTCCTTCCTTCCTTCCTTCCGCCACTTCCGCCACTTCCGCCACTTCCGCCACTTCCGCCACTTCCGCCACTTCCGCCACTTCCTTCCGCCACTTCCTTCCGCCACTTCCTTCCGCCACTTCTGCCACTTCCTTCCGCCACTTCCTTCCTTCCGCCACTTCCTTCCTTCCTTCCTTCCTTCCTTCCGCCACTTCCTTCCTTCCGCCACTTCCTTCTGTCACTTCCTTACGCCACTTCCTTCCTTACGCCACTTCCTTCCTTCCCTCCCCTTGGGATGCAGGTGATGACCCAGCTCAGTGTCCCCTCCAGATACAGAATTCTTCCATGTAGATGTAGGAAGTGCTGGTGCAACCAAGAAAAATGAAACCCCCAAATCAAGTCCAAGAGAAGTCCCCTCAGAATGCTTTGAATAAATGAGTTTTCAGAATGTTAAACAAGAATTGCCCTGTTAGGACTCTCTCCAAAGTGGTGTCACTGTTTTGGCACTGAGCTGTTCCCTTCAGTGGCACTGCCAGGCCTGGAGAGGAAGCAGGAATTCCAGTCTTGGTGCTCCAAACACCAGGCATGCTCCTCCCACAGAAAGAGGGACTGTTTGGGTAGAAAGCAACCTCCACCAAAGCAAAACCGTCCACTGCACACCCCTCCCTCAGGGACAGAAAACACGTGGGACAGATGTAACTCATGATGCTTGTATCACTCCTGAAGGCACGTGTAAAAAGCCTCTCAAACCAGAGTAATTTCCTGATCCTGCTCCTTTTTTTTCCTCCGCCACAGCAATAACAACTCATTTTGAAACTGAAGATAAAATTTAGTACAATTACACTAAGCTCATCCTGTGCTGGAAAAAATAAGAAACCAATGTCTTTTCAAAGGGTCAGCAAATTCCAGGTGAAACAAAGCCATGCCAAGCCACAGGAGGTACACAAGCTCTGGTGCCGCCAGAAGCAGAAACATGAGGCCTCCAATACCTCACACATTATAGTCTGTTAAAGGAAGACTAAATAATTTGAAGAAAATATCTTGATTATGTTTTTGCACAAACACAGCAAAGTTCTTATTTGCATAGCCTAAAGTATACACTAGCACACATTTACTTAAATAAGCATTACCTTTTAGCTCCATTTTTCTTCATTTCTATGGCTTTTTCCTATGAATGAGCAGAGATGACAACAAAATAAGTGACTAATTTGACTTCAAGCCCATTTACTTTGATGATAAAACACAGTACTGTAGGTATTAGCCAGTTTCACCTATGGCTAAAATATTTTTAAAATATATTTTAAAAATATCTCAGGTGTTCCTTGTCTAACTCTGAAATGCTCACCCTTTCTACAAGCTGTTTACAAATAATCAAACTCTATTTTGGATGCTGTGGAGTAAATCTAAAACTCTTGGGCTTTTTTTAGGCTCACAGTTTGATTTATAGCTCTGCAGGCTGGTAGAGCTGAGGGTGGAACCCCGGTTCTGCCCATCCATCACACGTCAGGGCAGCTTTGGGAGCATTCCCTGGCACTGGAGGAAAAGCCAGGTGTGACCTGCCATCCTGCACAGATGCAGGGCAGCAGAGGCACACCCTGCCCTCATTCCTGGCACCAGTTCCCTGCATTTGGCTCCCAATCTCCACATGAATAACCAAGACTCCCATGAGGAGGAGGTTTTAAGGGAACTCCCACATATTGACATATGCTACAGAATCTCAGCCTAAAAATGGAAAGCGTGGAAAGGAACAAAAGGTGCCAAACTAGAATGAAAACAATATATAAATCAGCAAAGTTTCTGCTGCTAAATTCACTCATATTGTACTTTGATTTATGTCAAGCTTCAAAATAATGTTTGCAAACATGGGATTATTGAAAATCACAGAATGATTTGGGTTGGGAGGGACCTTAAAGATCTTCTCATCCCACCCCAGCCATGGCAGGGACACCTCCCACTGTCCCAGGCTGCTCCAGCCCCAGTGTCCAGCCTGGCCTTGGGCACTGCCAGGGATCCAGGGGCAGCCCCAGCTGCTCTGGGCACCCTGTGCCAGGGCCTGCCCACCCTCACAGGGAACAATTCCTCATTCCCAATATCCCATCACACCCTACTCTCTTTTCCTATGCCATGGGAGCCAGAAATCCTCATTCACAGCACTGTTTAGAGCAGATGAGAAGAAAAACCAGTCCAGAAGCAACCCTTGTATTTTGCCCACACAATTAACATGAACTAATCCCTAAGGTGTGGGCTGGACAATCACTGACTCTGATCCGGAAAAATTGTGCATTTGCTCAAACTGAGCAGTCAATCCCAGCTCCAGTGAACTTTAACATGCTGCATAACATGCAAAATAAATGATGTGTTCTACCACCACAGTCAGTGCTGTTATGCTTTGTCTGTACAAAAAGCTTCAAACACAGCCTTCCCTCATTTGTATTGCATGCAGGCAGGGCATTGTGTTAAAGACTTCTTGACTTAGGGATTAAAAGTGAGCTGTAAAGGAATGCAGACATTTCTTATGCAGAGAATTCTGGGTTTCTAAATACCTTAACAAGCCTTTATTTCCTTCAGAGAGAAACCGCAGGAATGGGTGCAAAACACTGGTGTGTCTCTAAAAGCAGAAACTCCCCAAATTTCATACCAGAAAGATACAGATGAGTGTTTTGTTGGCATGGCTCAGGGTTTTGTCATAAACTCACATTTTCCCTTTCCCTATGGCTGTTCTCTGGGCAACCTGGGATTTGTCTTAATCATTAAAGAGATGATTTGCAGATTGCATCCCCTTCTCTCTCACACATCTATTCCCATCTCAGAACAAATTTATCATCAGGAAACTCCCATGTCACACTGTATTCATCCAATAAACACAATTATTCACACTGAAACCACAAATTTGTATTGAGGATCACTATTTCTTTTTCTTCCACTGCAAGATGTGGATTCCTTGGGATAGAGGAAGATGAAGAAAAAAAATTATTCCAGGCTACTTTCAGAGTGGTAGTTCTAGATTTTACAGAATCATAATAATAGAATTGTTTGGGTCAGAAGGGACCTTAAAGCCCACCCAGTGCCAGCCCAGCCATGGCAGGGACACCTCCCACTGTCCCAGGCTGCTCCAGCCCCAGTGTCCAACCTGGCCTTGGGCACTGCCAGGGATCCAGGGCCTGCCCACCCTGCCAGGGAACAATTCCTGATTCCTAAGATCCCATCCGGCCCTGCCCTCTGGCACTGGGAGCCATTCCCCCTTGTCTGTCACTCCAGGGCTTTGTAAATATTCTCTCATGGATTTTTTTAGCCAGCTGTGTCATGGGATTCTGTCTTGTCCAGCTGATAGAGAGGAAAACCTCAGGCCATAGCAAGGAAACAGCACAGAGCAGAAGATAAATATGGCTTCAGAAGAGCCCGACTCAGGTTTTCAGAAAAATCAGTCCTGAACCCCCACATTTCTAATACAAATGAGAATAACATTTTCTTAAAGTAAATAGTTTGGACATTTCCATAAAGAAACCACCTGTTCCTGGGCATAAGGAGCAGCAGTGACACAGGGATTGCTCTGCAGAAGGCCTCGTCAATGAGGCCTCATTAAATGGAAGGTAAATCCAGCCGTCAGTCATCACCTTTGTGTCACATCCCCAGTGCAAAGCCTTGGTTCCAGCACTATCAGAAAGGTAAAGATGTCCTTAATCTGTCTATCAGAATGGAGAAAATCTTCCCAGCTACACTTCCTCAAAACGTGCCACCACTCCTCCTGCCCCAGAGAGATTTTAGGTCATGTTCGGTGCCCGCCGCACAGCCAGAGCTACAGCAGTCCTGCCCAGCTGGAGGCCAGGCCAGGACAGCACACCCCGAGTCCCATGGGAAGGCAGGAGCCCAGGCTGCTGAATCCTCTGCTGGGCACGGGGCACTGCCATGGGCCTGCCCTCCCTGAGGGCAGCACGGCCAGGGCCATGGGGCATTGCGGCCATCCCTCTCTGAGGGGAGCACAGGGACAGGGCCATGGGGCACCGCCATGGGTCTCCCCTCCCTGAGGGGAGCACAGGGACAGGGGGCACGGCAGCCATCCCTCCCTGAGGGGAGACAGGGCCATGGGGCACGGTGGCCATGCCTCCCTGAGGGGAGCACAGGGACAGGGGGCACCGCGGCCATCCCTCCCTGAGGGGAGCACAGGGACAGGGGGCACCGCGGCCATCCCTCCCTGAGGGGAGCACAGGGACAGGGGGCACCGCAGCCATCCCTCCCTGAGGGGTCACAGGGACAGGGCCATGGGGCACCGTGGCCATCCCTCTATGAGGGGAGCACAGGGACAGGGCCATGGGGCACCGCGGCCATCCTTCCCTGACAGGAGCACAGGGACAGGGGGCACGGTGGCCATCCCTCCCTGAAGGGAGCACAGGGTCGGGGGCATGGCAGCCATCCTTCCCTGAGGGGAGCACAGGGACAGGGGGCACGGCAGCCATCCTTCCCTGAAGGGAGCACAGGGACAGGGACAGGGACAGGGCCAGGGCTGGGACACTGCTCACCCTGCAGAAGCTCCCAAAACCCACCTGCCACAGTGAGCTCGGGGCAAATCACATCATCCCGCCACGCTGAGCCTCTAAATCACTCCTATAAATGTCTTAAGGGAGAGAAAAATATATTCCATGAACTAGAGATTCACTGAATATGCTATCATAGTATAAAGTACACTCAGGCCCAGGCTAAAATAAAAGAGCTATAATTGGTCTCTTGTCCATATTTAAGGTAAAATAAGTGCCTGGATTTCCAGAAGCACGGAGCTCAGATCACTCAGAGTGAATTTGGAAAGTGCTGAGCAATTTTGAAAATGAGTACAAACTTTTTTTTCAGCCTAAATGTGAATGAAATCTAAGCAGAGGCTGCAGTTCTCTGAAAATCCTACTGCCCTATATTTGTTTTTCACTTATCTTCTGGTTTTACACCGATACACAGAAAAAAAGTCTTCTGTTTCCTGCCTCCATCCTGCTTTTAACCAATTCTTTTCTTAGTGGAAACTGAATATCAATATGAATCAGCCTCCCAAAGTCATAAGTTGAGTAAAAATCTGTAAGTACACTAAGGGAGTTCACTCTTTTCTACCTAAACTACAGCTTGGATTTTGCTGAAAAAAAAAGTCATGATAAAAGCAGGGCATTCATATGAAGTATACACATCCAGTAGTTACAGTTCAAAATTTAATTACTCAGTTTTCCATTGGGAAGCACATCCTATTCTCCCTGCCTCTATGTTTGCTATTTACTGCTAAAGGAAAAGATTAATACCTGCAATAAAGAATCAATAACATTATAGTTGCAACATATTTTCACTCTGAATTTAGACCAACATGGTTCCTCAAGGAGTCTGAAGGGCTGCTTCCAGTCCTCTGAGGTGGGAGTTCTAGAAACTTCAATTTGCAATTAATAATTTCAGCTGAACAGGCACAATAAGTGAGAACTCCACAGCTTTTTAAGCTTGCCTGACTATAATGACTTTATAATTGTTGGAAATAAAGATTTGTCTACATGGCAGATGAATCTGCAGCATTGCTGTGTTTCACAAACTGTCAACATATTTTATATAATCTCCTAAGGCCCTTTAAATGCACAGCTTGAGGGGGAAAGATGCAGCTCTCCAAGCTGTCTGTGCTCAGAGAACATTCCCCTCTCGTTTCAAAGTGAAGATGAAAATCAGAGCAGAAATTTCCCTTCATCACTTTTCAGAGCATAAATCTTTGTCTTACAGTATTTATCAGAACTACCCTCAGATATCAAGTCTTGTAAAAATCCTCCATGGCCAAAAGAATGCAGTGACCAATTTATATAATTTATATTCTTTTAGGGAGACAGAATATCATGGGAACAGGGCTGGGCTCCCTGCAGGCGCAGGAGCACCTGGCACCACCTCACCCCCCAGTCCTGGTCAGAGCAGGCACATGTCTCACACTAAATCTTGAATTTGAAATGTTATATAAGCCATTACTTCTACATTTTTTTCACCATCTCTTCTGGCCAGGTTTTTATGTTCGCTTACAAATCCTTCATGCTCATATTTAAATTCAATGAAGAATACAAATTTCACATGCAACTTGCTGGTTAGAAACACACAGGTTCTTATTTCCTGATATGACTTCCTTTAAGAGTGTGGAGCCGAACATTAAAAGTACCCCAGGAATTCAGTAGGGAATGGAAATTACATTGGACTGAAGTGAAAGGCCACTTTAAACAACAGAATAATTAAACCACATTATTTCACATCTGAAAGCGCAGAAACTTAATATCAAACTGATTGGAACTTCCAGGTTTTGTCCCACAGAAAATTATCATTTTCCAACCCTCCCCAACAGTATGAGAAGATTAAATATCAAGTAATTACAGAATCAAATATTAATAAGAAAAGGTCAGTTCTAGTATGAAATCAGATGTTCCAAAATCGCTGACACAAGGGGCATTGCCCTGAACTCCAGGAGTCTGGATTTGCTCTGGTCACAGACCTGGGAATGTTTTTCCAAGCTCATGTAGCACCAAGGATTACTCAGCTAACAAAGGCAGGCAAATCCCATGAGGTGTTGGACAATTACAAATCTTGTAGTGTGAAGAGTTTAAAAACAGAACACACATGTTGTATGGCCCCGAAGCAAACTTGTCATTATGTGTTTTTTCAGTACAGCTCAAGATACATATAATTACCTTTAAACATTTTGAAATCCAAAGTGACAAGCATTGTTCACAGACTAGCAAGCATATATCAATCTCTTAAAAATATCATTTTATCATTTTGAAGAATTATCCCAAATTTCAATGAGAACTTCACATCACAGATATTATGCTTGGGAAATAATTAGAACTATTCAAGCCTCTTGGTTATTATGAAATAACCAGCAATGATCCTTCTACTTGTAGGTCTTGGTCTAATTAAAAGATTGTATTTAATACAGTAAGAGAAATTAGTGTTGTAAGAGTACAAGTATATATGTAAAACCTACATTGGTTCCAATTGAACTACTTATTTAGCAACTAAATATTCACAGGGTGAAACTATTTGCTCCAAAATTCTAAATCTATTTAATTTGTGAGTAATTTAAACACCTTTGTTGCTCAATATGGTTGTTGATATTTACCAGGGCCTGTAGACTGCAATTAAAAATATATTGATCTATAATTTCTTTATTAAGCGTGCTAATATTTAAATGGGATTTGAGTTTAAAATGTCAGGTAGGATTTTGAGGGGGATTGAAGGGGAGAGGAGGAAGGAAAGTTATACAAAGACAGCTGATAAGACAATATTAAATTAAATACAAAATTCACTGGTAAGTAAACTTCAACAAGCTCAGAGTTGCAGTTCGGGCATTCAGAAGTCCAAGGGCTTATCTAGGCTTATCAGAAACAGCTAAATCCTCTGGGTCTGCAGAACTGAGCTGAAATCTTGCAAGAGAGCTCTGCTTCTGCTTAGAAACACTTCACAGATATTATTTCATTGCATTTCAACATTTTAATTATCACTCTGATTGGGACTCAGTAGGCTTATGAAAGTGAAAAGAAAAATGAGGATGCTGTTTTTAGAACTTCCATAAAGATTTCTCAGTCAAAGTTCAAATTATCTACAAAAAAAAACCAACCCACTTGCAATTTTAGGATTGGATCTGAGAGGAAATGCAGGGATTTGTTTGCTTTTTTTTTGATTTTGCAGCTCCATTTATTATCCAGACTTAGTCAAACTAATGAACCATGGAAAGGGATATTAATTTTAGAACTCACCTAGCATTGTTCTGGGATCTGCTGGAAATGCCATCAATAATAGAGAACATATCTACTGTGAAGGCAGCTTGTCAACAAGATGACTGAGTCCTGCACTCTTAAATTGGTTATTTTAGCTCACATAAGTTCTTGTTGACATGGATATATCTGAAACAATCATCCCAGACACAGTCACAAGCTTTAGCAAGTTCTGAAACCAAGATAAACTATTGAGCCACATATTTCCAAAGGCCAGTATTATTTATCTCCTTCAAGAGAGGAGCCAGTGATGAGCAGGAGCCTGCAGAAATGGGTGTCCTGGACATAGGAACGCAAGCTACCCAAGAAAACAATTTTTTATTTGCCAGAGGCAACATTTTGAACAAAAATTTTAGTTGCTATTTGTTAATGCTCCACTTTGTTTCTGAAGGGATTTCTTTGCGATGAAACAGGGCTTCCCAACCACAGCAGCAGCTTTTAGAGCAGACTGCCTTTGAAACCTGAGAGCTCTGCTGAGGCACAGCTTGCTCTGCCCTGCCCTGCTCCATCAGGCTCTGCAGAACACACCTGGACCTGCCCTCTCCCTGCCTGCACTGCCTCTTGCAGGAATTTCCTGTCTAGAGACGTCCTGGGATTGCTGCAGGATGCAAAGTCCCACTGGTGCTCTCTCATTTTGAGACTCTTTCATCAGGCCCTGTTGCTGCTTCGTTTCTCCTACAAGCTCCTCACTTGGCTTTGCTTCTCCACGAGCAGCAATGCAGAGCTCTAGTACTCATCTTGCCTTTCCCATCTTCTCCCCACAAACAGAAAGAAGAAGAAAGCACAAACATTGTGGGTTCACGGTGAGATTTAATTTAGCAGCTGCCTCAACACTCTCTGAAACCAAGAGAAGGTTTCCATTGAGCTTGGCACGCTTTGTCGGGTTTTTAAAATTTATTCTGAAGCACAACAGAGTTTCACAGGGAATGGTGGAAGATTCACCTTTGTTATTAATCTTTTTAAAGATGCAGCAAAAACTGAGATGTAACCATTAATTCCTAAGTCTGATCTATTCTGTAATGTCTTGTGCAGTTTTTTACCTCCACACAAGAGCACAACTGCAAAACTTTGTCTGTCATCTGCCACTAACTTGAACTGGCTTCATGCAAATGCTTTCAGCTGCCAGAACAAGTGGATGAACCTCAGGAATTTCCTGTCTCAAGCTTGGTCAGTGGAAGCCTGGAGGAAGGGACCAGTCCACTCAAAACACTCCTAACACTCCCAGTGCAAAAAGAACTTTTTTACTGCCCTATTCCACCAAGTGCTCTTGGGTTATCACAGAATCCCAGAATAGTTTGGGTTGGAACGCACTTTAAAGCTCATCTCATGGCCTTCAATTACTTCCAGGGATGCAGCTTCTTTGAGAAACCTGTCCTAGTATTCTAGAGAGAAGAAGCAAAGCTAAAGCAATTTTTAGATGCAAAGGGATAATTTTAGGGAGCAGTCCTCCCATTAATATCTTGGTAGTCAGTAGCCCAATGACCAATCCCACACCACAAAACCCAGAGCTGATTTCAGACCACAGCACCAAGTACTATGTTCAGAAAGCTCTGACAGCTTCACTTTTCAATGCAGGAGAAACCACTGACCTGACCCTGCGCTTATGCACAGGTGCTTAAACATCCCCTCTTTCAGCACTTTTCTGGCAATGAAGCTCAGCCAGGACTTTGAGGTCACTCTGGCATGCAAAAACAATTCACATAAAATTCTCATTGCTCATTTGAAGGAAGACAAGTGATTGTGCAGAACTGTGCTTTCCATAGAAATCCAAAAGACACAGAATATGGGCTGAAATGTCCAGCTCTGAACAACTCATTCCTGATCCTATTCCATTTTCAAGATATTAATTATATATTAGGCTAAAAAGTCAAACCCAGTGGAATTTCTGCCTATGAAGATTTGCAAACAGCGGATTAATATCAGGTGTAGATTTCTTTTTCATTATTAAAAGAACTGCTCTAGCGGTGATGTAAGTGACATTAGACATTTACTTTCCAAGTCACAGCCAGGTGGTGTTTTCCCCCTTATGAGGCAACTGTGGGAGGAGGGAATATTTTACTTTTATATGTGTGTATATATATATGCATATGTATATGTATATACAGACACACTTATGCACACATATATATATGCATATATAATATATGCATATGCAATTGTGCTTAAGAATATGTACATAAAAAATAATGTAATGTCACAAAATGTTCAGCCAGGTTGGGGCAGCCCCTGGGATCAGTCCAGGCTGGGGCTGAGCAGCTGGAGCAGCCCTGGGAGAGCCCTGGGAGAGCCCTGGGGGAGCTGTGGGGCAGAGCTGGCCCTGCCCCGGCCGTGCCCTGGGACCCCAAAGCCCTGCCCTGGGCTGAGCCCAGCGTGGGCAGCAGGGAGGGGATTCTGCCCCTCAGGTGAGACCCCACCTGCAGAGCTGCCCCAGCCCTGGGCCCAGCACAGCCAGGACCTGGAGCTGCTGCAGAGAGCCCAGAGGAGGCACCAGGATGAGCAGAGGGATGGAGCAGCTCTGCTGGGAGGAAAGGCTGGCACAGCTGCCATTGTTCACCTGCACAGGAGAAGCTTTGGGCTGAGCTCAGGGTGGTGGCCCTGCAGGGCCTGAAGGAGCTGCAGGAAAGATGGAGAGAGACAATTGCCAAGGGCTGCAGGGACAGGAGCCAGGGAATGGCTCCCAGTGCCAGAGGGCAGGGCTGGATGAGATCTTGGGAATGAGGAATTGTTCCCTGTGAGGGTGCTGGGACCCTGGCACAGGGTGCCCAGAGCAGCTGGGGCTGCCCCTGGATCCCTGGCAGTGCCCAAGGCCAGGCTGGACACTGGGGCTGGAGCAGCCGGGGACAGTGGGAGGTGTCCCTGCCATGGCAGGGCTGGCACTGGGTGGGATTTAACGTCCCCTCCCACCCAATCCATTCTGGGATTCTGTGATGTCACTGGAAAGCCCAAGAACTGAAGCCACACTTTGTCTATCAAGCAGAGCCCTGCAGGTGTGTGAGCAGGAACAGGACTGGCTGCCCTGCAGCAGCCCAGGGAAGGCTGCCCTGGAGACCCTTTCTGGAGTGAAAGTAATCCTGCTTCTATATTAACTTCATCTTTGGCCTTTTTCAAGCAGAAACTGGGATTGCTTTGCCAGGCTAAATTTTTTTACAGTTAGTATCTTCACAGGAGGAACACTGTTCCAGAAGTACCAAGCTCAAACCATCAAACAGATTTTACATGGGGCTGGATCACCAGTTAGATGGCAACTTCAGTCCCATGGCACAAGTTTAGTGATTTATTCTTTCTCCTGTATCTTTTATTTATTAGCAAGGAGAGACTGAAGAAGAAATGGAGACAAAGCAAAGTCCTGCAGTTTAATACAAAGTCTTAATGTCTCAGATATGGGAGTTTAAAAGAAGCCAAAATGAGTGAGTGAAATGCGGTCAGTCACTTCACTGCAGCCCTCACTGGTCAGCAGGGTGACAAGGAACTCCTTTTCCCTCTGAGGACTACATAACTGGAGGCACATGGAAAATGAATTAGTGCCTTCTCAGGGAAGCATGGGCTACAGGGCACAGCCCAGGCTCACTGAAGACACAGTGTGGGAAACACTGAACTTTGAAAGACTTTTTAGGCAGAAAATCAATTTTGTTTTTACCTTGTCTTAACGAAGACCTTGTGAAAAAATAAGCAAAATTGGTTTAGTTTGAAAGCTTCCTCCTCTGGAAGGAGAAGCAGGTCAGAGAAGAAGCAACAGACAGGCAGCTTTCAGGCTGAAGAGAGAATAACACCTGTGCAGAGCCAATGACACCTCAATATTCATATTCAAAGCTGCATTAAAGGCCTATGATTCCAATGAAAAATCCAAGGTCCCATTACCTGCATGTATTGCTCCTGCTGTGCTACAGAAACAGCCTGACTGTTCTCACAGCTGGGAGTGTGAAATTATTTCACTTACTGGAGTGAAGCTTTGTGCACTGTTCCCCTGATAACCAATCAGTGGAACTCCCAGGATGGCCCTAAAGTTTCCTTCAGGTACCTGGGATGCTCAGCTCTCAATGAATGTCCTGAATTACACATGGAAGCAAATGGAAGCACATCCCAGTCCTCCAGCTGGTGCAGTGTATCCACATCAAACCAGCCCACCCAGCACACTGGCAGCTTTATTTTGCATTGAGTGAACTCCATTTCCACACCGAGAGCAGGAAGGTAATTGGACTTGTCCTAAGGAAGCCATAGATCCACGTGCAGAGGGGGAGATTTAATGGAGGAACATGTAATTACCTTGCTGCATGCAAATGATGGCACATTTTCCCCAGGCTACAGCCGCTGGCTATCTAATCTCAGCCACGGGGCAGATACATAAATCCCACTTTTCCTCTTCCCTAGACTTCCTGGGAGAGGCATGTAACCTTTTTTCCCTCCCTTAGCACAGCTTTTCTCCAAATAAATCTAGTGCAATGGTTAGAGTCAGCACAGACTTTAGCATGCAAACATCTCTTCATCTGAAATTAATTCCAGCTCCTACCCAACACTTCAATCCCTCCACACTCAAGAGTTTATTGCCCTCCTCATCTGGCCCTGGAAGCTCAAACCAAACTCATTTGTCTCAAATGAAAAATTTTTCAGTGATTTCTCAGCACCATAAGGACCCCTGGAAATCCCAGTCCTTCTGGCTGACAGGAATATGTGTTTGTCACCCAGAGAGGGATCTGGCTATCCATTCTTCTTGAGAAGCTGCATCCATGTATTGATGTCCCAGAATCCTTCTGAGCTCACCAGGAATAACAGCAAAGCAGAGAATGACCGTGATCTAATGCATGGGAATCCATACATTTCATCTGAGGAGACAATCAGTGAACCTCCTCTGCTTTCTTCCTTGCTCTGGGTGCATTTTCTCTGCATCTCACACTCTCCACGGGTCCCTAGGAGAGCTTGTCATGCCCTATTGACATTAACAGTCAGCCTCCCTCCTAGGATTCAGAGTTCAGACTTGAGGATTCTCTTTGGAGTAACGTCCTCACACATTAAAGTCTTGTTCTTCAGCTGCAGGAGCACTTCTGCTGTGCTTACAGCTCCTCTCACATGATTTAACCAAAAACACCTCAACTTTTTCACTTCGAAAAAAGAACCAAATTTTCAGCCATTTTTCTTCCTGGCTGCCTGCAGACTGCTCCTGAGGTGAAACATCATGGTAGAACATCACACCATGAGAAACTCCCAGTTCTCTGCAAGAAAAAATTGTCCTTCAAAGCACTCCTCACTCACCCTTACCTCTCAGCCATTTAAATCCTCACCTGTAGGCCAGTCAAGACGCGGATTAGGAATTTCCAGCCTGATTTAGTGCTTAATCCCCTACACTCTTTGTAGTCTGGGGGTGAATTGAATCCTGAATCATCACTGAGCGTGGAAAAGGCAAAACTGCTGGGAATTGACAGTGTTTTCCCCAAATTTTGTAAGACAAAGTTATTTATTTTCTTCAGAACATATCCTGAAGACACATTGCTTGAACCCTGTAAGTCAACCACCTGGAGAAGTTTCACACATAAATATATGGCTATGGAAGAACACAAGAACTGCCACATATTTGGTCCCCCAGCCTTCAAAAAAATTAAATCACGGTTGTTGTTACGAATTGCAGCGCTGTATTTACGAGGGGATATTGATCTCAATTTTCTCTCCTTCACACTGAAATAATGCAATTGCTTACTTCACTATGGGAAATCAGGGGACTTTAAATCCCTTTGAAGAATAGCTGTGAAGTCTTCAGTTTTACATAGTATTAATCAGGCCTGAAGGCAAGTGACAGGAAACCAATAGTGAAGTTTTAAAGTGTGGAAGAAAAAGCTGAAAGCCTCAGATTCTCTGTTGGAGCATCAGTTATACATTTGCACCCCGGTTCTGGACAGGAGTGGAGTAAAAAAAGCTACTGGGAATGCAGAAATATAATTTCCCATGGGTACACCTGGAGTAAATCCCTACAGGAAGGAAAATCAGTGTTTCTGATGACTGCCTGATTGGAAATAACCCAGGGGGATGTCCTGCCCCACTCAGAGCCTGGAAGAGGGAGCCTACAGTAAGGCAATCGTGGCTGTGGAAGTTTCAAATGGAAGGAAGGCAGGGCAAAGAGATCTTCTGTTGGTGCACAGATGTGTGCTTGGGGACTTTAATCCTGGAATTTCAGAAGGGGCTGTTTCTTGCATGCCTTGGTGTGCTCCATATCTGCCCAGCTTCTCTGAGCTCCACAGGCAGCACAGTCCTATAAAGATGCACAGAAGAAAGACATCCTTATCACCTAACCCAGTGAGGTTTTGTGTCAGAAGATAGGAAATGTACCAAATTTATTACTGCCATTAGCATTTTCACATTGCATTAGCAAACAGCATTGGCAAGCAGCAGAAAACTACATGGAATTCATTACAACTTTCTGGGTTTGGAATACTAGGAAGTGGAAATAATGATGGATCCTGCAAGGAAGGGAGCAAAATTTGCTGCCTGAGACCCACAGACACCTCAAATAGGACAAGCAGGACAGCTGAATTTTTTAGAGACATTCAACTATCATGAAGATCACGAGTTAGCTTTGAATTTTCAAATCAGCAACAAAACTCCAAGGATTTTTTCCCTGTGATATGTAGCAGCTGCAGAGGAGGTTTCTCATGCCCTTTAACTGGTTTTCTGGGGGAAAGAATGAGCATATGTGCTCTGATAGTGTGCTGAGAGAGCCGCAGCACCATCAAGAGCTGACGCTGCAGAACACTTCCCATCATTTATTTAAAGTGGTCTGAAAAATCTTTTGAAAGCATATTCCATTCTCAGAGCTCCAGCTGTGAAGATACTTATCACAGTACACACTCTACATGCTCCTTTGGTCAACTGCTTCCCACACATCCTTGGAACCATTCCTGTTCCTCTCCAGTGTTTACAGCCTTGAGATTTTTGCAGATTGTTATCACATCCATTAAGCTACAAAACACTGAACTGCAGGCAAGAAAAACACTGAGCTGACTTTGCAGGGCTGCCTCTGGCCTCTGGAATGACACAAAACCCACACAGAGACAGAGGAGTCAAAAAGTTAAAGGGAAAGAAGGACAGGGAAACAACAGTTTAGATAACTGTGAACTGCACACTGAAAAGAGCCCTGTTAGACAAAGTCATTAATTTCCAGTTTCTGGGGAAAGAGCAGAGAAAATCAGTGATCAAGTCAAGAACCAGGACTAGAGTTTATGAATAAGGCATTCTTTTTGATGCAAACACAGCAGCCAAACATCAGACCAATTGGATAATTAAGTTTTATAGCCTTGCTTGCTCACCCATACTAGATTTACACACATATCTCACACTAAGTATGTTAATACAGCACTGTAACAAATTTCTGTGGAATATAAATTTTCTGAGCACTCTCATGAGAATTTCTAAGACTAAAGCTTTGCTGCCCTTTCAGTCCTGCAAGCCCGAGTGGCAGAGACCCTGTGCTTGGGGAAACTCTGGACACAGCTTCTTTTCTGCAGCATAAATTCTAACAAGTAGGGCTGGAAAGGGCTCAATAAGTCAGCTACAGCATTCTCCTGGCCAGAGCAGGACCAACAATACCCACACAGTCCATGGCAAAGATTTGCCTCATTCCCCCTGAAAATCCCTGATGTTCTCCAAGCCCAAGGCATTCTCTTCCAGTCCTTCCCCTCTTTGCCACTTGGGTGTCTTTGCTAACGTCTACCCTGGTTCTGGGCTGCAATTCATAAATGTATATTGCTTCTTTTATTCATCAAGAACAGAGCAGATCCCTCCTTTCCTCACTGCAGCACCTTTAATGAGTGTGAGCTCTGTGAATATCCACAAGAGCACAATCCAGGGGGGACACTGGCAGGAAATACTGATGCCACCTGCTCGTGTGCTGAGAGAACATGGGCTTGGGGACAGGCAGAAAGAAACCTGACTCTGCAAAAAACTCTGCTGCTGTTGAATTTTGTATTTCTCTGAGCATGGGGAGATGGCAGAAAATTCCACAGCAGAACAGACCAAGCCCTCATCAGACCTCTCAAAACACTCAGAATAAAACCTAGCAGGAAAAACCAGAGCCAAGCATTAAAACAGAATATATGAATAGGGGCACTGGTGGCTCCTTTTGTGGATTTTTCCTGTACTGAGAAAATAGGAAAGGAATTTTTGAAATACCAAGTAAGGGGCATGATGGTGCTTTGGGGAGAAGGTGGGGCTTGTGTGTGCTTTTAGAGACTCATTCTCCAGGATCTGTAGAGCCTGTGTGGACTAGAAGCCTCTGTACATCAATCCTGCAGTCTCCAGGCATGCAGCTGTCTTGGAATTCCTGTGCCAGGGAGTCTGTTAAGAAATCTGACAGAGATTTTAATAAGAAAGTACCAAACCCTTGGGTGGTGTGTGCTCCTCCTCACCTTCAGCAGCCTGGGTGTGTGATGTGGATGTGGGTCAGGCTGGAGCAGGGGTTTATTTCACTGTGTACAGCCCTTCATACCATTTGCTGCATTTCTGCCCCCTATTTAATAACCCATGTAATTAAGAAATGTACAGAAAGAGGAGCCCCTTGGGTTTAAAATTAGCAAGAGCTGACTGCTTTGTTCAGCTGAAACCCAGCTAAAAGCAACTGTGAGGGGAGACCTTTGTGCAGGAACACTCAGAGAAGCAGAAGGTATAATAATTCTTTAAAAGCAAAACCTTAAAAGTACTGAAAAAAAAAAGAATTTTCATTAGGACTGAAATAAGAGGCCTTCAAAGTCAGTTTTGTGCTGCTCTGAGTATTTAGTGAACACCAGCATGATAACTCTTGGCACAGTCACTCCCTATTGCAGAAACAAATCTCTTCCCAAAGAGAACCAATGCAAGAATCACTCTAACATCATAATATTCAAATACAATCAATATTTTAATAAATTTGCCTAATCTTTGAGCATTTGCTGAAACCCTGCAGGGCCAGGAGCACATTTTGTTTAAGAAACAAAGGCACTTGAATAGAAGATTTTTCAAGCATTCTATGATATTTTAAATCATTGTGTTCATTGTGTCTTCTCTCAGTTTTATTTTTCTGCATTAGACCAGGCTAACCTTATAGTCTTACATTATAAATTTGAACCCCACTTGCTGCAATCTGGAAGATGATGGCCCCATTTTCACATTGATTTTGTTTTAAATGGGATATGCAGAGCTCTGGCAAGATCTTCACCATGATTTTCATTCCCACTCTAAGCTACATGGAGACTTCAGGCTCAGAACAAAGAAAATTGCATACAAAAATTCTTTTATTAAAATATCTACATCCTTCCACATCTAAACGTCCTGGTAATTTCTAGCCACACTTCAACCTGTAAAACTTATAATTACCAGACCCCTCAGACAGGTTACAGTCAAGCCACTTTAGGGAGTGAGGAAAGAGGCCCATCTGTGCAGAGATGACTTGCTCCTCTGTAGGATAATTAAAATCAGAATAAGAGGTGTCATGATATACAGCATTTTCCCACTCCATTTCCCCTCCCTCCCTCTGAAAAAGGTTCCAATTATACATTGAAAAAATGGGGCAATGTCAACTATGAATTTCTGGACTTTTTCCTACTTTCTTTCTATTTCTTTAACCCTGTTTTCTCCAACACACTCTATCATGGCAGCCCATAATTTTTTGCCATTTTCATTCCCCTTTCAAATCTTACTGTCTGTCCTCCTGCCTGCCAAAGACATGACAGTCACACTCTCTTCTGCTCAACAGGCAATTTACAGTTTATTTTTCCCCAACCCTCTTGGTTTGTTTGTTTTTGGAATGCCAAAGATCCTCTCTAGTTCACAGCACCTGGTGCACACACAGATGTTCCACAGCCTCACTGCTCCTCAGTGCTCCTCTGCCTTGCCCAGTGCCTTCCTGCCCTTGTGCCTCTCCCACATTTCACACTGACCTTCCACCACCTTTTCACCACCTTCTGCTCTGGCCTTTGCATCTCTCTGGTGTCAGAGTCAGCCCTGATGTCAAACAGCACAGCAGGAGCTCAGAAGGGCAAGGAAGAGCCTTGCTCCAAAAGTCTGGTGCTGCCTTGAGCCAGGGGCTACTCCTCTTCCACGCCAGCCTCAGGACAGAGGCAGCAGTGAGGAGTGCACTGTGCTGGGAGGTGACAATCGTGAATTGTGTGCCTGGGAGGGATTTACAACCCCGAGGAGGCTGCAGCACGCAGGATGCAGCACCTGGAGATGCAGAAGTTAAAAGAGGAGAGAAGAAAGGATGTGCAGTAAAGGAGTCACAGAGGCATGAGTGCAAGCTCCTGCTACCAAGAGGTGGTTCCCAAAGGCAGAGTCTGGAACTGTGTTGGACAGGGAAATGGAGAAAATCTAGCTGGCTCAGCCAGCCCCTGGAGCCAGAGGGGAGTAGGGGGGGCAGAGCAGCCCCAAAAGAGCTGCTGTGGGTGCTAAGGAGAGTTAATGCAGGGCTGGACTTGTGCATCAGGTACAAGATGCATTTTTGGAGAGGAAAACCTCACCCCTCGCTTTCACCGTGGGTTCATTCACAATTCTGCTACACAGGCTCGGGGCTTTCAGCTTCTTGGCTGCATCTGCTCTTTCCCACTTTGCTCCCTGTCTGCACCAGCAGGATCCAGGGGTTTGCATACTGCACAACAATTACACTCCCCCCACATGCCACAAACCATATAAAACAATGACATACTAGCAAACCAACCAGCATTGCAATTGCTATCTTCACCACCATGTCCATCATCCTCCTTCCTATCTCCCCTATAATCCTTACCATTGTCTAGGAATGTATGCTAACATGCATGCTTAGACTTTGGTTCCTTGCAGTGTATGGTATGGTCTGTAAAACCCCCATCTCCTGGGCGGGGTTTTACAGAGCACACTGTACACTGCAAGGAACCAAACTCCCTAAGAGAAAGGAAAGCAGCAGAGCTGGCTGTGGCCAGAGCCTCGGGCTGGCAGCAGTTCAGTGCCACAGCAGAGACTGAGCTGTAGTTTTTACCACGTGCTTTGCTCCAAGGCCACACCGCAGCTGCCTCTGGAGTCTGAGGCCACTTTTGTTAACAGTACTAAATTTATGACACAGCAGTGATATAACTCTGGCAATTCAAGCCCTTGATGTGAACCCAATCTTTCCCATGGAAAGTTTTGTTATGATTACTATTTTTGATGCAGCAGCTCTTGACAACAGTGATTATGACATCTTAAACACATGTGAAAACACTAAAGCTTTCCCTGAGTGTCCTCCACATCCCAGATCACCTGAGGAATGATTCCTTCAGGGAAGATTGGGTCCTTTCAGTTGCCTCCACTGAGGTGTGGCCTTTGCTGCTCTAGCAGCAGGCATCCCAAACACTGATCTTTTCTGGGTTACCCGAGCAGTAACACCCACTTTGCCTCTGAGCATGGTCCATCTATGAGGCTAAACAGAGGTTTTCACATCTTAGCTAGTTTGTGCAAGTTTCAGCAGTTTCTCCACTGAAATTGGCAGGAACTCCCATGGTGCTTGTAAAACTTTGGTTCTGCTGTGAAATGAAAATTGACATTTCAGTACAACGCTAAATTCCAACAATTAGGCTTAAATTAAAGTTCTACTGTATTCCCTAGAACGAAGGTTTTCAAAACGTAAAGGGAAGCAATATTATGCTAAATACCAATTCTGTCCTCTCTTGTGCAATAATCAGTTTGCAATCATGCCATTCATTCTAATGGCTTTGCATACATTTCTTGCTAGAACTGTCACATAAATGGCTAACACTGGGAACCCAGCAAGTTGGCTATTTCTTTCTACTTTCAAAGGTATTCAGAAATACTGGTATTACCTGAAAGCATTTGCAAGACTTGATGACACAGTTAATTTCATTGCAATTGACCAGACAATGAAGTGGCACACACATAAATATAACACACACAGAGCTCACCAGCGAGGCTGGAACAGCAAAATGGAGAAGTTGGAAGTGCCATCAACATCACCCTGTAACTTGAATACCTGTCCATGGCATCTGTACACACATAAATCATAAAGATAAGCTTTACAATTGTGCTACTCCACCATATTTTCCCTGCCCCAGTGCAGCAGGCAGTGCTTACTTAATGAACAGCCACTCAATATTTTGTTTTCTCATCACTACTCAATGCATGGCCTAAATCTTATTTATTGTTCCCTAAGTTTAAACCTTACTCTGCAGACAATTATTCTGGAGTCTTCCACTGGGCCTATCAGAACAGTATTTAGTACCCACCACTGAAAATTTGAGTGTGTGCTGCTAAAGTTTTGGTGGAAATCTGACAGCCACAAAGCCATGTTATTAATGGAAAGCATCCCTTGACTTTAACAGCAGGCAGTGAACTCCTGAATCACAAGTTTGCACTTTTACATACTCAGAGATCTCAGTATCTCAAGGGACGTCTACACTTTAAAGACAACCAGTTCATACTGTGGTTCTACACTGATTCAACGCAGATTAGGACAAGTGAAACACTCACCTCTCCTACAAGAACCCATGACCACGCTTTTAGGCTTCAAAGAAAACCAGAAAGTGCCACACAAGCATCTGTGCACGTGGAGGAATGCAAGAGAACAGAAGCAAGGTCCAGAGGAGGAGGGCAGGGGGCCACCTTTGCTCTACACATGCTGCCCAGCCCAGGCTCCTCCTGCAGAGCAGCCCTGCTGCCTGGCTGGGAAGGGCCCAGGAACTTCCTCTGCCCTTCCCCATTCATTAGGCAGACTGCCAAAATGTTCTCTGCGAACTGGGCTACGCAGCAGAGAGCAAAGCAACTCCCAGAGCACTCCCAGGTGTTCCCGAACACCCTGACAGCAGCTGCAGCACCCCCATCCCTCCCTCCCTGCAGACAAACCCTGCAATGTCCCAGCGCCCAAACTGCAGCCTGGCTAAAAAAGCAGAATCAAATGAAATGGTCAAATTCAGGTCTCTCTCAACACAAAGTTTCCTTGCCTGGAAAACTGCATTTTTTTTTCTTTTTACTACACAGGTTAAATCCCTTCTGCTTCATCCTAAGCATTCCAGCCTTCCACATATTTAGTCACAGTCTTTTTCCAGACACCTAGAGAGCCTTAGTGCTTGACATGTCAAAACACTCATTGTGTTTGGGTTTCTAGAGGCTGAGGATGACCCTAAAACTGAGGCCAGGCACTGCAAGATGACTTTTACAATGCCTTTACATTGCACAATCTGCTGCAGGAACCCAAGGATAAATAATGGGATGTGTATTCCATATGAGCGTGGATGTGAGTGAGTCCATCTGTTCATCTGCATGGTCAAGGTACCTAATAAAACTGAGCTGCTAACCTATCATTGGCAAAACAGTCAAAATCTTTAAAGAATGACAGAAAAAATCATATTAAAGAATGTTAAAACCTCGTTTTAACTGTTCTGGCCACCAACAGGAAGCTTGCTGAATAGAGGCACACAAAAGAAATGACAGTTTTTGAAGCATAAGAAAGGCTTCTGAAAATACAGATCATTTGTATATGTATCAAACAGAAGAAACTTCTCTATACTTTAGCATAAAATGTTAAAACCTCCAAAAAAAGTCTCAAAAAAAGCCTTGAGGCCTCCTATGGCTGCACAGGACTAATGTGATCAGGTTTTTGGAAAGGATATTAATCCATTTTGGGAACAATCTCAGTAGAAGAAGGTGTGGAAATGCATCCAGTCAGCTACTTCACATGATAGGTGGGAGAGCATACAGAGAGGATGTTTTTACAATAAATATTAGGAACAGAGAGTTAATTGTTTCCTATGCTACAAAATGGGGACCTTAAAACTGAGTTCCATACGCAGCAAGGATAATGGACAGAAAGGCTGCACTGATTTACAGCAGCTCTGGATCAGCTTCACAGAATTCCCAACTTTCAGAGGGCCAGAAATGGGTTTCAGCAGACAAACCTAGATTGAGGCATTTCTGTTTAGACAATTTCACCCAGTCCTGTGCAAACACAGAGAACAGCGGGAGAGAGAGCCCAGGGTGCAGCCCTGCTCTGCAGTTTGTGTCCCTGACCTGCTGGGAAGGGGCAGAGCTGTTGTGTTTATTTTTCCTTGCTCTATGCCTTGGGGCTAAAGGTGACACCATTTGTTTCTCTTTAGGCTCCACATTTATTCTGAGCTTTTGGCTCCCTTCTGTTCATTATTCTGGACCTGGAGCTGCTGCAGAGAGCCCAGAGGAGGCACCAGGATGAGCAGAGGGATGGAGCAGCTCTGCTGGGAGGAAAGGCTGGCACAGCTGCCATTGTTCACCTGCACAGGAGAAGCTTTGGCTGAGCTCAGGGTGGCCCTGCAGGGCCTGAAGGAGCTGCAGGAAAGATGGAGAGAGACAATTGCCAAGGGCTGCAGGGACAGGAGCCAGGGAATGGCTCCCAGTGCCAGAGGGCAGGGCTGGATGGGATCTTGGGAATGAGGAATTGTTCCCTGGCAGGGTGGGCAGGCCCTGGCACAGGGTGCCCAGAGCAGCTGGGGCTGCCCCTGGATCCCTGGCAGTGCCCAAGGCCAGGCTGGACACTGGGGCTGGAGCAGCCTGGGACAGTGGGAGGTGTCCCTGCCATGGCAGGGGTGGCACTGGGTGGGATTTATGTCCCTCCAGCCCAGGCCATTCTGGAATTTGCACAGCAGTTGTGTGGTACCTTTAGCCTGTTCAGGAGTGGGTAAGGCCTTGATTTCCCATTTGATTTCCCATTTGATCTCCCAAAAGCCAGGCAGTTCACCATCACTCTGGACTGACCATTCACAGCTCTTTTCAGGATGTGGTGCAGTGGTTAAACATAAATGAATATAACAGCAGCATGTGATGTTGTTTGAAGTATATCCTGTTTTTTGGTTAATGCATACAGTTCATTTAGCATCTGCTCTATAAATATCGCTTCCTCTTTCCACATCTTTCCAGCACACACCACTGTTTCCATGTGATGATGAATCCTACTGCCGGCAACCTTGTAAGAAAGGAATTTTCTACATTACAGCAGAGCATTAAACAAAGGGCACTTTATGTTGCAAAGGGCCAGCTAAAGAATAGACTTCCAGATTTGCATTCCTTTGACCAGTGAATCTCAAAAGACAGAGTTGCTTAAACTTGGAACCCTTTGTCTTTAGTGAAATTTTGTGCAAGCTTTTGCTTTTGCAAGGTGCACATCCCTCTGTTCCTCTGAATTCATCTTGCAGTCTGTCTGATGAGGATCACAGACAGAAGTCTCAGATGATGCATGTTTGCTCTCAGAGAGATTAAAAGGGCTGCAGAGTGGGGATGTGAGAACAGGCTCCTGGAACAAAGCAGCAAAGAAAGGAAAACACCTCCAGAGTGAAAATTAGAAGAGAAATGGCATTGGAAGGTACAAATTGGAAATAATTAGGCAGAAAACAAAAGGCACAAGAAAGCAGAGGAGTGTTAGTTTCTAGCATGAAGTTGTGAGATACAAGCTGGAGCAAAGGCAGATCAAGTACCTCAGGGTCCACCATCAGCCAGTGCCAGCCTCCCTTTGTCTGGATCATTTTCCTTGCAAAGCACTCATTTCATCTGATGGTTCAAGTCCTTTTCTCTTCCTGTTGTTAGCTGCCTCTTCAAGAGCTCTCAGCATTTCATTGCCATGTCTGTCTGGAGATATTCCATTGTGCTGCAGCAGGGTTCTCTAGGAACCAGCAATACGTGTGCCTTCCTCTTTTTTATTCTCTTTTTTTTCCCTTTCTCACTGAGGAAGGCCCTGAAGCCATGTTCTCATTAAATCTTTATGGCTTTTTAAAATAAGAAGCTATTGTCCCATATACCTCCTTAATTATGCACCAATCAAAAAGTTTGAAAGAACAGCTCTGCCCATGACAAGAGGAGCAATGGAAAGGGAAGAAACCTAAGGAAAGACTGCTTCAGCTGTTTTCCTGTAAAACAGGAACCTGTGCAAGCACAAGGATGGCTTGGCAGAGGAAAGGGACTAAAGGCTCCCAAGGGAAAAATATTCTGTCTAAGATTCTATTCTTGTCAGATTCATATACTTATTTAGAGGATGTCTATGTGATTATTTACTGCCTCAAGTAGGCTTCATGGTGCTCATAAACCAAACAAATATTCAAAACAGACGTTTGGAAAA
>NW_027428447.1:0-2500 GCF_047830755.1 Zonotrichia albicollis
TGGTTAGGGTTAGGGTTAGGTTAGGGATAGGGTTAGGGTTAGGGTTAGGGTTAGGGTTAGGGTAAGCTCTGCAAAACAGAGTCTAACACAGACTTTGTCCTATTAGAATTCAGATGAAAATGGGCTTCAACTTGGCATAATTCTTGGCACAATTTCCATGGAATTCCACCCCTTTTATCCCCAATTTCCATGGAATTCCACCCTTTTATCCACAATTTCCATGGAATTCCACCCCTTTTATCCCCAATTTCCATGGAATTCCACCCCTTTTATCCACAATTTCCATGGAATTCCACCTTTCATCCACATTCATTCCTTGCTGCACTGGTTAGGGGTTGGGTTTAGGGTTAGGGTTAGGGTTAGGGTTAGGGTTAGGGTTAGGGTTAGGTTAGGGTTAGGGTTAGGGTTAGGTTAGGGATAGGGTTAGGGTTAGGGTTAGGGTTAGGGTTAGGGTTAGGTTAGGGTTAGGTTAGGGTTAGGTTAGGGATAGGGTTAGGGTTAGGGTTAGGGTTAGGGTTAGGGTTAGGGTTAGGGTTAGGGTTAGGGTTAGGATTAGGGTAAGCTCTGCAAAACAGAGGCTAACACAGACTTTGTCCTATTAGAATTCAGATGAAAATGGGCTTCAACTTGGCATAATTCTTGGCACAATTTCCATGGAATTCCACCCCTTTTATCCCCCAATTTCCATGGAATTCCACCCTTTTATCCACAATTTCCATGGAATTCCACCCCTTTTATCCCCAATTTCCATGGAATTCCACCCCTTTTATCCACAATTTCCATGGAATTCCACCCTTTCATCCACATTCATTCCTTGCTGCACTGGTTAGGGGTTGGGTTTAGGGTTAGGGTTAGGGTTAGGGTTAGGGTTAGGGTTAGGGTTAGGGTTAGGGTTAGGGTTAGGTAGGGATAGGGTTAGGGTTAGGGTTAGGGTTAGGGTTAGGGTAAGCTCTGCAAAACAGAGTCTAACACAGACTTTGTCCTATTAGAATTCAGATGAAAATGGGCTTCAACTTGGCATAATTCTTGGCACAATTTCCATGGAATTCCACCCCTTTTATCCCCTAATTTCCATGGAATTCCACCCTTTTATCCACAATTTCCATGGAATTCCACCCCTTTTATCCCAATTTCCATGGAATTCCACCCCTTTTATCCACAATTTCCATGGAATTCCACCCTTTCATCCACATTCATTCCTTGCTGCACTGGTTAGGGGTTGGGTTTAGGGTTAGGGTTAGGGTTAGGTAGGGTTAGGGTTAGGTTAGGGTTAGGTTAGGGATAGGGTTAGGGTTAGGGTTAGGGTTAGGGTTAGGGTTAGGGTTAGGGTTAGGGTTAGGGTTAGGGTTAGGGTTAGCTCTGCAAAACAGAGGCTAACACAGACTTTGTCCTATTAGAATTCAGATGAAAATGGGCTTCAACTTGGCATAATTCTTGGCACAATTTCCATGGAATTCCACCCCTTTTATCCCCAATTTCCATGGAATTCCACCCTTTTATCCACATTTTCCATGGAATTCCACCCCTTTTATCCCCAATTTCCATGGAATTCCTCCCTTTTATCCACAATTTCCATGGAATTCCACCCTTTCATCCACATTCATTCCTTGCTGCACTGGGTTTGGGGTTGGGTTTAGGGTTAGGGTTAGGGTTAGGGTTAGGGTTAGGGTTAGGGTTAGGGTTAGGGTTAGGGTTAGGGTTAGGGTTAGGTTAGGGTTAGGGTTAGGGTTAGGTTAGGGATAGGGTTAGGGTTAGGGTTAGGGTTAGGTTAGGTTAGGGTTAGGGTTAGGGTTAGGGTTAGGGTTAGGGTTAGGGTTAGGGTTAGGGTTAGGGTAAGCTCTGCAAAACAGAGGCTAACACAGACTTTGTCCTATTAGAATTCAGATGAAAATGGGCTTCAACTTGGCATAATTCTTGGCACAATTTCCATGGAATTCCCACCCCTTTTATCCCCAATTTCCATGGAATTCAACCCTTTTATCCACAATTTCCATGGAATTCTACCCCTTTTATTCCCAATTTCCATGGAATTCCACCCCTTTTATCCACAATTTCCATGGAATTCCACCCTTTCATCCACATTCATTCCTTGCTGCACTGGTTAGGGGTTGGGTTTAGGGTTAGGGTTAGGGTTAGGGTTAGGGGTTAGGGTTAGGGTTAGGGTAGGTTAGGGTTAGGGTTAGGGTTAGGGTTAGGGTAGGGTTAGGGTTAGGGTTAGGGTTAGGGTTAGGGTTAGGGTTAGGGTTAGGGTTAGGGTTAGGGTTAGGGTTAGGGTAAGCTCTGCAAAACAGAGGCTAACACAGACTTTGTCCTATTAGAATTCAGATGAAAATGGGCTTCAACTTGGCATAATTCTTGGCACAATTTCCATGGAATTCCACCCCTTTTATCCCCAATTTCCATGGAATTCCACCCTTTTATCCACAATTTCCATGGAATTCCACCCCTTTTATCCCCAATTTCCATGGAATTCCACCCCTTTTATCCACAATTTCCATGG
>NW_027428447.1:15000-22500 GCF_047830755.1 Zonotrichia albicollis
CAATTTCCATGGAATTCCACCCCTTTTATCCCCAATTTCCATGGAATTCCACCCTTTTATCCACAATTTCCATGGAATTCCACCCCTTTTATCCCCAATTTCCATGGAATTCCACCCCTTTTATCCACAATTTCCATGGAATTCCACCCTTTCATCCACATTCATTCCTTGCTGCACTGGTTAGGGGTTGGGTTTAGGGTTAGGGTTAGGGTTAGGGTTAGGGTTAGGGTTAGGGTTAGGGTTAGGTTAGGGATAGTGTTAGGGTTAGGGTTAGGGTTAGGGTTAGGGTTAGGTTAGGGTTAGGGTTAGGGTTAGGTTAGGGATAGGGTTAGGGTTAGGGTTAGGGTTAGGGTTAGGGTTAGGGTTAGGGTTAGGGTTAGGGTTAGGGTAAGCTCTGCAAAACAGAGGCTAACACAGACTTTGTCCTATTAGAATTCAGATGAAAATGGGCTTCAACTTGGCATAATTCTTGGCACAATTTCCATGGAATTCCACCCCTTTTATCCCCAATTTCCATGGAATTCCACCCCTTTTATCCACAATTTCCATGGAATTCCACACCTTTCATCCACAATTTCCATGGAATTCCACCCTTTCATCCCCAATTTCCATGGAATTCCATCATTTATCCACAATTTCCATGGAATTCCACCCTTTTATCCCCAATTTCCATGGAATTCCACCCCTTTTATCCACAATTTCCATGGAATTCCACCCCTTTTATCCCCAATTTCCATGGAATTCCACCCCTTTTATCCCCAATTTCCATGGAATTCCACACCTTTCATCCACAATTTCCATGGAATTCCACCCTTTCATCCCCAATTTCCATGGAATTCCACCCTTTCATCCCCAATTTCCATGGAATTCCATCATTTATCCACAATTTCCATGGAATTCCACCCTTTTATCCCCAATTTCCATGGAATTCAACCCTTTTATCCCCAATTTCCATGGAATTCCACCCCTTTTATCCACAATTTCCATGGAATTCCACCCCTTTTACCCACAATTTCCATGGAATTCCACCCTTTCATCCACATTCATTCCTTGCTGCACTGGTTAGGGGTTGGGTTTAGGGTTAGGGTTAGGGTTAGGGTTAGGGTTAGGGTTAGGGTTAGGGTTAGGTTAGGGTTAGGGTTAGGGTTAGGTTAGGGATAGGGTTAGGGTTAGGGTTAGGGTTAGGGTTAGGGTAAGCTCTGCAAAACAGAGGCTAACACAGACTTTGTCCTATTAGAATTCAGATGAAAATGGGCTTCAACTTGGCATAATTCTTGGCACAATTTCCATGGAATTCCACCCCTTTTATCCCCAATTTCCATGGAATTCCACCCTTTTATCCACAATTTCCATGGAATTCCACCCCTTTTATCCCCAATTTCCATGGAATTCCACCCCTTTTATCCACAATTTCCATGGAATTCCACCCTTTCATCCACATTCATTCCTTGCTGCACTGGTTAGGGGTTGGGTTTAGGGTTAGGGTTAGGGTTAGGGTTAGGGTTAGGGTTAGGGTTAGGGTTAGGGTTGGGTTAGGGTTCGGGTTAGGGTTGGGTTAGGGTTAGGGTTAGGGTTAGGGTTAGGGTTAGGGTTAGGGTTAGGTTAGGGTTAGGGTTAGGGTTAGGTTAGGGTTAGGGTTAGGGTTAGGGTTAGGGTTAGGGTTAGGGTAAGCTCTGCAAAACAGAGTCTAACACAGACTTTGTCCTATTAGAATTCAGATGAAAATGGGCTTCAACTTGGCATAATTCTTGGCACAATTTCCATGGAATTCCACCCTTTTATCCACAATTTCCATGGAATTCCACCCCTTTTATCCCCAATTTCCATGGAATTCCACCCCTTTTATCCACAATTTCCATGGAATTCCACCCTTTCATCCACAATTTCCATGGAATTCCACCCTTTCATCCACATTCATTCCTTGCTGCACTGGTTAGGGGTTGGGTTTAGGGTTAGGGTTAGGGTTAGGGTTAGGGTTAGGGTTAGGGTTAGGGTTAGGTTAGGGTTAGGGTTAGGGTTAGGTTAGGGATAGGGTTAGGGTTAGGGTTAGGGTTAGGTTAGGGTTAGGGTTAGGGTTAGGTTAGGGATAGGGTTAGGGTTAGGGTTAGGGTTAGGGTTAGGGTTAGGGTTAGGGTTAGGGTTAGGGTTAGGGTTAGGGTAAGCTCTGCAAAACAGAGGCTAACACAGACTTTGTCCTATGAGAATTCAGATGAAAATGGGCTTCAACTTGGCATAATTCTTGGCACAATTTCCATGGAATTCCACCCCTTTTATCCCCAATTTCCATGGAATTCCACCCTTTTATCCACAATTTCCATGGAATTCCACCCCTTTTATCCCCAATTTCCATGGAATTCCACCCCTTTTATCCACAATTTCCATGGAATTCCACCCTTTCATCCACATTCATTCCTTGCTGCACTGGTTAGGGGTTGGGTTTAGGGTTAGGGTTAGGGTTAGGGTTAGGGTTAGGGTTAGGTTAGGGTTAGGGTTAGCGTTAGGTTAGGGATAGGGTTAGGGTTAGGGTTAGGGTTAGGGTTAGGTTAGGGTTAGGGTTAGGGTTAGGTTAGGGATAGGGTTAGGGTTAGGGTTAGGGTTAGGGTTAGGGTTAGGGTTAGGGTTAGGGTTAGGGTAAGCTCTGCAAAACAGAGGCTAACACAGACTTTGTCCTATTAGAATTCAGATGAAAATGGGCTTCAACGTGGCATAATTCTTGGCACAATTTCCATGGAATTCCACCCCTTTTATCCCCAATTTCCATGGAATTCCACCCTTTTATCCACAATTTCCATGGAATTCCACCCCTTTTATCCCCAATTTCCATGGAATTCCACCCCTTTTATCCACAATTTCCATGGAATTCCACCCTTTCATCCACATTCATTCCTTGCTGCACTGGTTAGGGGTTGGGTTTAGGGTTAGGGTTAGGGTTAGGGTTAGGGTTAGGGTTAGGGTTAGGGTTAGGTTAGGGTTAGGGTTAGGGTTAGGTTAGGGATAGGGTTAGGGTTAGGGTTAGGGTTAGGGTTAGGGTAAGCTCTGCAAAACAGAGTCTAACACAGACTTTGTCCTATTAGAATTCAGATGAAAATGGGCTTCAACTTGGCATAATTCTTGGCACAATTTCCATGGAATTCCACCCCTTTTATCCCCAATTTCCATGGAATTCCACCCTTTTATCCACAATTTCCATGGAATTCCACCCCTTTTATCCCCAATTTCCATGGAATTCCACCCCTTTTATCCACAATTTCCATGGAATTCCACCCTTTCATCCACATTCATTCCTTGCTGCACTGGTTAGGGGTTGGGTTTAGGGTTAGGGTTAGGGTTAGGTTAGGGTTAGGGTTAGGGTTAGGTTAGGGATAGGGTTAGGGTTAGGGTTAGGGTTAGGGTTAGGGTTAGGGTTAGGGTTAGGGTAAGCTCTGCAAAACAGAGGCTAACACAGACTTTGTCCTATTAGAATTCAGATGAAAATGGGCTTCAACTTGGCATAATTCTTGGCACAATTTCCATGGAATTCCACCCCTTTTATCCCCAATTTCCATGGAATTCCACCCTTTTATCCACAATTTCCATGGAATTCCACCCCTTTTATCCCCAATTTCCATGGAATTCCACCCCTTTTATCCACAATTTCCATGGAATTCCACCCTTTCATCCACATTCATTCCTTGCTGCACTGGTTAGGGGTTGGGTTTAGGGTTAGGGTTAGGGTTAGGTTAGGGTTAGGGTTAGGGTTAGGTTAGGGATAGGGTTAGGGTTAGGGTTAGGGTTAGGGTTAGGGTTAGGGTTAGGGTTAGGGTTAGGGTTAGGGTAAGCTCTGCAAAACAGAGGCTAACACAGACTTTGTCCTATTAGAATTCAGATGAAAATGGGCTTCAACTTGGCATAATTCATGGCACAATTTCCATGGAATTCCACCCCTTTTATCCCCAATTTCCATGGAATTCCACCCTTTTATCCACAATTTCCATGGAATTCCACCCCTTTTATCCCCAATTTCCATGGAATTCCACCCCTTTTATCCACAATTTCCATGGAATTCCACCCTTTCATCCACATTCATTCCTTGCTGCACTGGTTAGGGGTTGGGTTTAGGGTTAGGGTTAGGGTTAGGGTTAGGGTTAGGGTTAGGGTTAGGTTAGGGTTAGGGTTAGGGTTAGGTTAGGGATAGGGTTAGGGTTAGGGTTAGGGTTAGGTTAGGTTAGGGTTAGGGTTAGGGTTAGGGTTAGGGTTAGGGTTAGGGTTAGGGTAAGCTCTGCAAAACAGAGGCTAACACAGACTTTGTCCTATTAGAATTCAGATGAAAATGGGCTTCAACTTGGCATAATTCTTGGCACAATTTCCATGGAATTCCACCCCTTTTATCCCCAATTTCCATGGAATTCCACCCTTTTATCCACAATTTCCATGGAATTCCACCCCTTTTATCCCCAATTTCCATGGAATTCCACCCCTTTTATCCACAATTTCCATGGAATTCCACCCTTTCATCCACATTCATTCCTTGCTGCACTGGTTAGGGGTTGGGTTTAGGGTTAGGGTTAGGGTTAGGGTTAGGGTTAGGGTTAGGGTTAGGGTTAGGGTTAGGGTTAGGGTTAGGTTAGGGATAGGGTTAGGGTTAGGGTTAGGGTTAGGGTTAGGGTAAGCTCTGCAAAACAGAGTCTAACACAGACTTTGTCCTATTAGAATTCAGATGAAAATGGGCTTCAACTTGGCATAATTCTTGGCACAATTTCCATGGAATTCCACCCCTTTTATCCCCAATTTCCATGGAATTCCACCCTTTTATCCACAATTTCCATGGAATTCCACCCCTTTTATCCCCAATTTCCATGGAATTCCACCCCTTTTATCCACAATTTCCATGGAATTCCACCCTTTCATCCACATTCATTCCTTGCTGCACTGGTTAGGGGTTGGGTTTAGGGTTAGGGTTAGGGTTAGGTTAGGGTTAGGGTTAGGGTTAGGTTAGGGATAGGGTTAGGGTTAGGGTTAGGGTTAGGGTTAGGGTTAGGGTTAGGGTTAGGGTAAGCTCTGCAAAACAGAGGCTAACACAGACTTTGTCCTATTAGAATTCAGATGAAAATGGGCTTCAACTTGGCATAATTCTTGGCACAATTTCCATGGAATTCCACCCCTTTTATCCCCAATTTCCATGGAATTCCACCCTTTTATCCACAATTTCCATGGAATTCCACCCCTTTTATCCCCAATTTCCATGGAATTCCACCCCTTTTATCCACAATTTCCATGGAATTCCACCCTTTCATCCACATTCATTCCTTGCTGCACTGGTTTGGGGTTGGGTTTAGGGTTAGGGTTAGGGTTAGGGTTAGGGTTAGGGTTAGGTTAGGGTTAGGGTTAGGGTTAGGTTAGGGATAGGGTTAGGGTTAGGGTTAGGGTTAGGTTAGGTTAGGGTTAGGGTTAGGGTTAGGGTTAGGGTTAGGGTTAGGGTTAGGGTTAGGGTTAGGGTTAGGGTTAGGGTTAGGGTTAGGGTAAGCTCTGCAAAACAGAGGCTAACACAGACTTTGTCCTATTAGAATTCAGATGAAAATGGGCTTCAACTTGGCATAATTCTTGGCACAATTTCCATGGAATTCCACCCCTTTTATCCCCAATTTCCATGGAATTCAACCCTTTTATCCACAATTTCCATGGAATTCCACCCCTTTTATTCCCAATTTCCATGGAATTCCACCCCTTTTATCCACAATTTCCATGGAATTCCACCCATTCATCCACATTCATTCCTTGCTGCACTGGTTAGGGGTTGGGTTTAGGGTTAGGGTTAGGGTTAGGGTTAGGGTTAGGGTTAGGGTTAGGTTAGGGTTAGGGTTAGGGTTAGGTTAGGGATAGGGTTAGGGTTAGGGTTAGGGTTAGGGTTAGGGTTAGGTTAGGGTTAGGGTTAGGGTTAGGTTAGGGATAGGGTTAGGGTTAGGGTTAGGGTTAGGGTTAGGGTTAGGGTTAGGGTTAGGGTTAGGGTTAGGGTTAGGGTTAGGGTAAGCTCTGCAAAACAGAGGCTAACACAGACTTTGTCCTATTAGAATTCAGATGAAAATGGGCTTCAACTTGGCATAATTCTTGGCACAATTTCCATGGAATTCCACCCCTTTTATCCCCAATTTCCATGGAATTCCACCCTTTTATCCACAATTTCCATGGAATTCCACCCCTTTTATCCCCAATTTCCATGGAATTCCACCCCTTTTATCCACAATTTCCATGGAATTCCACCCTTTCATCCACATTCATTCCTTGCTGCACTGGTTAGGGGTTGGGTTTAGGGTTAGGGTTAGGGTTAGGGTTAGGGTTAGGGTTAGGGTTAGGGTTAGGGTTAGGGTTAGGTTAGGGATAGGGTTAGGGTTAGGGTTAGGGTTAGGGTTAGGGTAAGCTCTGCAAAACAGAGTCTAACACAGACTTTGTCCTATTAGAATTCAGATGAAAATGGGCTTCAACTTGGCATAATTCTTGGCACAATTTCCATGGAATTCCACCCCTTTTATCCCCAATTTCCATGGAATTCCACCCTTTTATCCACAATTTCCATGGAATTCCACCCCTTTTATCCCCAATTTCCATGGAATTCCACCCCTTTTATCCACAATTTCCATGGAATTCCACCCTTTCATCCACATTCATTCCTTGCTGCACTGGTTAGGGGTTGGGTTTAGGGTTAGGGTTAGGGTTAGGTTAGGGTTAGGGTTAGGGTTAGGTTAGGGATAGGGTTAGGGTTAGGGTTAGGGTTAGGGTTAGGGTTAGGGTTAGGGTTAGGGTTAGGGTTAGGGTTAGCTCTGCAAAACAGAGGCTAACACAGACTTTGTCCTATTAGAATTCAGATGAAAATGGGCTTCAACTTGGCATAATTCTTGGCACAATTTCCATGGAATTCCACCCCTTTTATCCCCAATTTCCATGGAATTCCACCCTTTTATCCACATTTTCCATGGAATTCCACCCCTTTTATCCCCAATTTCCATGGAATTCCTCCCCTTTTATCCACAATTTCCATGGAATTCCACCCTTTCATCCACATTCATTCCTTGCTGCACTGGTTTGGGGTTGGGTTTAGGGTTAGGGTTAGGGTTAGGGTTAGGGTTAGGGTTAGGGTTAGGGTTAGGGTTAGGGTTAGGGTTAGGGTTAGGGTTAGGTTAGGGTTAGGGTTAGGGTTAGGTTAGGGATAGGGTTAGGGTAAGGGTTAGGGTTAGGTTAGGTTAGGGTTAGGGTTAGGGTTAGGGTTAGGGTTAGGGTTAGGGTTAGGGTTAGGGTTAGGGTTAGGGTTAGGGTTAGGGTAAGCTCTGCAAAACAGAGGCTAACACAGACTTTGTCCTATTAGAATTCAGATGAAAATGGGCTTCAACTTGGCATAATTCTTGGCACAATTTCCATGGAATTCCACCCCTTTTATCCCCAATTTCCATGGAATTCAACCCTTTTATCCACAATTTCCATGGAATTCTACCCCTTTTATTCCCAATTTCCATGGAATTCCACCCCTTT
>NW_027428447.1:32500-33757 GCF_047830755.1 Zonotrichia albicollis
AGGGTTAGGGTTAGGGTTAGGTTAGGGATAGGGTTAGGGTTAGGGTTAGGGTAAGCTCTGCAAAACAGAGGCTAACACAGACTTTGTCCTATTAGAATTCAGATGAAAATGGGCTTCAACTTGGCATAATTCTTGGCCACAATTTCCATGGAATTCCACCCCTTTTATCCCCAATTTCCATGGAATTCCACCCCTTTTATCCCCAATTTCCATGGAATTCCACCCCCCTTTTATCCCCAATTTCCATGGAATTCCACCCCCTTTTATCCCCAATTTCCATGGAATTCCACCCCTTTCATCCACAATTTCCATGGAATTCCACCCTTTCATCCACATTCATTCCTTGCTGCACTGGTTAAGGGTTGGGTTTAGGGTTAGGGTTAGGGTTAGGGTTAGGGTTAGGGTTAGGGTTAGAGGGTTAGGTTAGGGTTAGGGTTAGGGTTAGGTTAGGGATAGGGTTAGGGTTAGGGTTAGGGTTAGGTTAGGGTTAGGGTTAGGGTTGAGGTTAGGGATAGGGTTAGGGTTAGGGTTAGGGTTAGGGTTAGGGTTAGGGGTTAGGGTTAGGGTTAGGGTTAGGGTTAGGGTTAGGTTAGGGTTAGGGGTTAGGGTTAGGTTAGGGTTAGGGTTAGGGTTAGGGTTAGGGTTAGGGTTAGGTTAGGGTTAGGGTTAGGGTTAGGTTAGGGATAGGGTTAGGGTAAGGGTTAGGGTTAGGTTAGGGTTAGGGTTAGGGTTAGGTTAGGGACTAGGGTTAGGGTTAGGGTTAGGGTTAGGGTTAGGGTTAGGGTTAGGGTTAGGGTTAGGGTTAGGGTTAGGGTAAGCTCTGCAAAACAGAGGCTAACACAGACTTTTGTCCTATGAGAATTCAGATGAAAATGGGCTTCAACTTGGCATAATTCTTGGCACAATTTCCATTGGAATTCCACCCCTTTTATCCCCAATTTCCATGGAATTCCACCCTTTTATCCACAATTTCCATGGAATTCCACCCCTTTTATCCCCAATTTCCATGGAATTCCACCCCTTTTATCCACAATTTCCATGAATTCCACCCTTTCATCCACATTCATTCCTTGCTGCACTGGTTAGGGGTTGGGTTTAGGGTTAGGGTTAGGGTTAGGGGTTAGGGTTAGGGTTAGGGTTAGGGTTAGGGTAAGCTCTGCAAAACAGAGGCTAACACAGACTTTGTCCTATTAGAATTCAGATGAAAATGGGCTTCAACTTGGCATAATTCTTGGCACAATTTCCATGGAATTCCAA
>NW_027428448.1:0-32298 GCF_047830755.1 Zonotrichia albicollis
CCCCCGGAGTGACCGCTGTGCCCTGGAGTGACCACTGTCCCCTCAAGTGACCGCTGTCCCCTGGAGGGACCGCTGTCCCCCCGGGTGACCGCTGTCCCCTCAAGTGACCGCTGTGCCCTGGACTGACCACTATCCCCTGGACTGACCACTGTCCCCCGGAGTGCCCGCTGTCCCCCTGGAGTGACTGCTGTCCCCTGGAGTGACCACTGTTCCCTGGAGTGACCGTTGTCCCTTGGAGTGACCACTGTCCCCTCAAGTGACTGCTGTCCCCCTGGAGTGACTGCTGTGCCCTGGACTGACCGCTGTCCCCTGGAGTGACCGCTGTGTCCTCAAGTGACCGCTGTGTCCTGGAGTGACCACTCTCCCCCTAAGTGACCGCTGTCCCCCTGGGTGACCGCTGTCCCCCGGAGTGACCACTGTCCCCTGGAGTGACCGCTGTCCCCGCAGGCTCCAGGCCGTCATGTGCATCATCAGCACCATCATGGAGTCGTGCCCGTCCACCTCGAGCTTCTACAGCAGCGCGGCCAAGCCGCCGCACAACGGCATGAACAACATCATCCGCCTGTTCCTCAAGAAGGGGCTGGTCAACGACCTGGCCCGCGTGCCCCACAGCCTCGACCTGTCCAGGTGAGGGGCTTTGGGGGGGTCTGGAGGGGGTTTGGGGGGGTCTTGAGGGGGTTTGGGGGGGACTTGAGGGGTTTTCAGGAGTCTTGAGGAGGTTTGGGGAAGCTTTGTTGGGGTTTTGAGGAGTTTTCAGGGGTCTTGAGGGGGTTTGGGGGGTCTTGAGGGGGTTTGGGGAAGCTTCATTGGGGTCTTGAGGAGTTTTCAGAGGTTTGGAAGGGTGTTGAGTTTTCAGGGGTCTTTGCGGGAGCTTCATTGGGGTTTTGGGGGGGTCTTGAGAGGTTTTCAGGGGTCTTGAGGGGTTTTGGGGGGGTCTTGAGGGGTTTTCAGGGGTCTTGAGGGGGTTTGGGGAAGCTTCATTGGGGTTTTGAGGAGTTTTCAGGGGTGTTGAGGGGGTTTAGGGGGTCTTGAGGAGTTTTCAGGGGTCTTGAGGGGGTTTGGCGGAGCTTCATTGGGGTCCTGAGGAGTTTTCAGGGGTCTTCGTGGGAGCTTCATTGGGGTTTTGGGGGTCTTGAGGAGTTTTCAGGGGTTTTTGGGGGCGCTTCAGTGGGGTCCCTGCCAGGTCTGGGGGGATCCCTTTGGGGTTGGGGGTCCCTGCTGGGTTCAGGGGATCCTTTTGGGGTTTGGAGCTCCTTTGCTGGTTTGGGAGTCCCTGCCAGGTTTGGGGTCTCTGCCGGGATTGGGGAGGTCCCTGCCGGATTTGGGGTCTCTGCCGGGTTTGGGGGTCCCTGCTGGGTTTGGGGGGATCCCTGCTGGATTTGGGGTCTCTGCCGGGATTGGGGGGATCCCTGCCGAGTTTGGGGGGTCCCTGCTGGATTTGGGGGAGGAGTCTTTGCTGGATTTAGGGGGTGTCCCTGCTGGAATTTGGGCTCCCCTTGGGTTCAGGGGTCCCTGCTGGGTTTGGGGGGGTCCCTGCAGGGTTTGGGGTCTCTGCCAGGATTGGGGGATCCCTGCTGGGTTTGGGGGTCCCTGCTGGATTTGGGGGTGTCGGTGCCGGGTTTGGGGATCCCTGTTGGGTTTGGGGTCCGTGCCGGGTTTGGGGGTGTCGGTGCCGGGTTTGGGGGGTGTCGGTGCCGGGTTTGGGGATCCCTGTTGGGTTTGGGGGTGTCGGTGCCGGTTTGGGGGGTCCCTGCCGGGTTTGGGGGTGTCGGTGCCGGGTTTGGGGGTGTCGGTGCCGGGTTTGGGGAGGGTCCCTGTTGGGTTTGGGGTCTCTGCCGGGTTTGGGGATCCCTGTTGGGTTTGGGGGTCCATGCCGGGTTTGGGGGGGGTCCCTGCTGGATTTGGGGGGATCCCTGCTGGGTTTGGGGTCTCTGCCGGGTTTGGGGGTGTCGGTGCCGGGTTTGGGGGGGGTCCCTGTGGGTTTGGGGTGTCGGTGCCGTTGGGTGCCAGCGCTGTGCCCGCAGCCCCAACATGGCCAACACGGTGAACGCGGCGCTGAAGCCGCTGGAGACGCTGTCGCGCATCGTGAACCAGCCCAGCGGGCTCTTCGGTGCCAAGGGCTCCTCCAGCAAGAGCAAGGCCGAGGGCAACGGGGGCGCCCGCGAGGCGGGGGGCGGCGCCCCCCGATGGAGGTACCCCCCCTCTGCGACCCCCGGGTCACCCCACGGCCCCCAGGGTCACCCACGGCCCCCAGGGTCACCAACGGCCCCCAGTATCACCCTATGGTCACAGCCCCCACTGTCACCCAGTGTCACCCACAGCTGCACCCACGGCCCCAGGGTCACCCACAGCTGCACCCACGGCCCCCAGGGTCACCCAGTGCTGCACCCATGGCCCCAGGGTCACCCCATGGTCACAGCCCCAGTGTCACCCAGTGTCACCCACTGCTACACCCACGGCCCCCACTGTCACCCACAGCTGCACCCACAGCCCCCAGTGTCACCCCCAGCTACACCCATGGCCCCCAGTGTCACCCACAGCCACCTGGTGTCACCCCACAGCCCCCAGGGTCACCCACTGCTACACCCACAGCCCCAGTGTCACCCACAGCTGCACCCATGGCCCCAGGGTCACCCTATGGTCACAGCCCCCAGTGTCACCCACAGCCCCAGGGTCACCCACAGCCCCCAGGGTCACCCCATGGTCACACCCCCAGTGTCACCCACAGCTACACCCATGGCCTCAGGGTCACCCACAGCCACCTGGTGTCACCTCATGGCTTCCAGTGTCACCCACAGCCACACCCACAGCCCCCATTGTCACCCACTGCTACACCCACGGCCCCCACTGTCACCCACTGCTACACCCACAGCCCCCAGGGTCACCCACAGCCACCTGGTGTCACCCCACAGCCCCAGTGTCACCCACAGCTACACGCATGGCCCCCAGTGTCACTCCATGGTCACAGCCCCAGGGTCACCCACAGCCCCCAGTGTCACCCCATGGTCACAGCCCCCAGTGTCACCCACAGCTACACCCACGGCCCCCACTGTCACCCACAGCTACACCCATGGCCCCAGGGTCACCCACAGCCACCTGGTGTCACCTCATGGCTTCCAGTGTCACCCACAGCCACACCCACAGCCCCCACTGTCACCCACTGCTACACCCATGGCCCCAGGGTCACCCACAGCCACCTGGTGTCACCTCATGGCTTCCAGTGTCACCCACAGCCACACCCACAGCCCCCACTGTCACCCACTGCTACACCCATGGCCCCAGGATCACCCACAGCCCCATGGTCACCCCATGGTCACACCCCCAGTGTCACCCACAGCTACACCCACGGCCCCAGGGTCACCTACAGCCACCTGGTGCCACCCCACAGCTACACCCACAGCCCCCAGGGTCACCCCATGGTCACACCCCCAGTGTCACTCACGGCCCCAGGGTCACCCACGGCCCCAGTGTCACCCACAGCTACACCCATGGCCCCCGGTGTCACCCCATGGTCACAGCCTCAGGGTCACCCCCAGCTACACCCATGGCCCCAGGGTCACCCACAGCCACCTGGTTACACCCCATGGTCACAGCCCCCACTGTCACCCACAGCTACACCCACAGCCCAGGGTCACCCACAGCCACCTGGTGTCACCCCATGGCTTCTAGTGTCACCCACAGCTGCACCCATGGCCCCCGTGTCACTCACAGCCATACCCACAGCCCCCAGGGTCACCCACAGCCCCCAGGGTCACCCACAGCCCCCAGGGTCACCCACAGCCACCTGGTGTCACCCACGGCCCCCAGTGTCACCCCATGGCTTCCAGTGTCACCCACAGCTACACCCACGGCCCCCAGTGTCACCCCACAGCCCCACCCCCAGTGCCATCCCCAGCCCTCCCAGTCCATCCTTGGTCACCCCAGGTCACCCCCCTGCCCCTCAGTGTCCCCCCATCTCCTGCCCCTCCTTTACCTGCCCCCTTCCCCCCAGGGGACCCCCATGTCCCCCTGTGACCCCCCTGTCCCCCCACACCCTGTGATACCCCAGGGGGACCCCCATGACCCCCCTGTGACCCCCAGGTGACCCCGGGGACCCCGAGCCCCCCAAGGAGGACACAGAGGTGGCAGAGGGGGATTGTGACCCCTGCCCCATCCCCCCACACCCTGTGACCCCCCAGGGGGACCCCCTGTCCCCCACACCCCCCATGACCCCCCTGTGACCCCCCAGGTGACCCCGGGGACCCTGAGCCCCCCAAGGAGGACGTGGAGGTGGCACACGGGGACCCCCCTGTCCCCTCTGTGACTCCCCCCCCATCCCCTGTGACCCCCCCAGGGGACCCCCCTGTCCCCCCTGTGCCCCCCCCAGGTGACCCCGGGGACCCCCCTGTCCCCTCACACCGCCTGACCCCCCTGTGACCCCCCCAGGGCCCAGGGGACCCTCCCTGACCCCCGTGTGACCCCCCAGGTGACCCCGGGGACCCTGAGCCCCCCAAGGAGGACGTGGAGGTGGCACACGGGGACCCCCCTGTCCCCTCTGTGACCCCCCCCCCCATCCCCCCATGCCCTGTGACCCCCCAAGGGGACCCCCCTGTGGCCCCCAAACCCCCATGACCCCCCTGTGCCCCCCCTGTGACCCCCAGGTGACCCCGGGGACCCTGAGCCCCCCGAGGAGGACACAGAGGTGGCAGAGGGGGATTGTGACCCCTGCCCCGTCCCCCCACACCCTGTGATACCCCAGGGGGACCCCCCTGACCCCCCCACACCCCCCATGACCCCCCGGGGACCCCGAGCCCCCCAAGGAGGACGTGGAGGTGGCACACGGGGACCCCCCTGTCCCCTCTGTGATCTCCCCCATCCCCTGTGACCCCCCCAGGGGACCCCCCTGTCCCCCCTGTGACCCCCCCAGGGGACCCCGGGGACCCCCCTGACCCCTCACACCCCCTGACCCCCCTGTGACCCCCCTGACCCCCGTGTGACCCCCAGGTGACCCCGGGGACCCCGAGCCCCCCGAGGAGGACGCGGAGGCCGCTCAGGCCGAGGCGGCCGACGGGGACATGGACGGCGAGGCCGAGGGGGACACGGTGGTGCTGGCCGGGCAGCCCGAGGGGCTCAGCACGCAGGAGATGCAGGTCAGAGACCCCTCCCCAAATCACCCCGAGACCCCGAGTGCCCCCCAGCACCCCCAAACCCCCCCCCGTGCCCCCCACAGGTGGAGAACGAGCTGGAGGATCTGATCGATGAACTGCTGGAGAGGGACGGCGCCGACGGCAACAGCGCCATCATCGGTGAGGGACGGCAGTGACCAATGGCAGGGAGTGACCAATGGGCAGGGGAGTGACCGCTGGACATTGGGGTGACCACTGGGCAGGGGAGTGACCGCTGGGCAATGACCCCTGGGCAGGGGAGTGACCACTGGGCATTGGGGTGACCGCTGGGCAGTGACCGCTGGGCAGCTGAGTGACCACTGGGCATTGGGGTGACCACTGGGCAGGGGAGTGACCACTGGGCAGTGACCACTGGGCAGGGGACTGACCACTGGGCAGTGACTGCTGGGCAGGGGAGTGACCCCTGGACTGTAGAGTGCTGGCCAGCACCGTGACCACTGGGCAGTAGGGTGACCCTGGCCATCAGAGTGACCCCCTGGCCATCAGAGTGACCCCTGGCCATCAGAGTGACCTCTGGCCATCAGAGTGACCCTGACGATCAGAGTGACCCCCTGACCATCAGGCTGACCCCCTGGCCATCAGAGTGACCCCTGACCATCAGAGTGACCCCTGGCCATCAGAGTGACCCCTGACCACCAGAGTGACCCCTGACCATCAGAGTGACCCCCTGACCATCAGAGTGACCCCTGGCCATCAGAGTGGCCCCTGACCCATCAAAGTGACCCCCTGACCATCAGAGTGACCCCTGGCCATCAGGGTGACCCCTGACCACCAGAGTAACCCCCTGACCCATCAGAGTGACCCCCTGACCATCAGAGTGACCTCCTGGCCATCAGAGTGACCCCTGACCATCAGAGTGACCCCTGGCCATCAGGGTGACCCCTGACCATCAGAGTGACCCCTGGCCATCAGAGTGACCCCTGGCCTTCAGAGTGACCCCTGACCATCAGAGTGACCTCCTGACCATCAGAGTGGCCCCTGACCATCAGGGTGACCCCTGACCATCATAGTGACCCCCTGGCCATCAGAGTGACCCCTGGTCATCAGAGTGACCCCTGACCATCAGGGTGACCCCAGCCCTGTCCCTGTCCCCAGTGAGCCGCTCGGGCCGAGGACGAGTCGCAGGAGGACGTGCTGATGGACGAGGCCCCGTCCAACCTGAGCCAGGCGTCGACGCTGCAGGCCAACCGTGAGGGTGGGCATGGGGGGACTGGGAGGAACTGGGAGGGACTGGGAGGGATTGGGAGGGATTGGGGGGAACTGGGAGGAACTGGGAGGGACTGGGAGGAACTGGGAGGGACTGGGGGACACTGGAAGATACTGAGAGGAACTGGGGGACACTGGGAGGCTCTGGGAGGGACTGGGAGGAGCTGGGAGGGACTGGAAGATAGTGGGAGGAACTGGGAGGGATTGGGAGAGACTGGGAGGGATTGGGAGGGATTGGAAGATACTGGGAGGAACTGGGGGACACTGGGAGACACTGGAAGAAACTGGCAGGGAGTGGGAGGAACTGGAAGGACTGGGAGGAGCTGGAAGATACTGGGAGGAACTGGGGGACACTGGAGGGACTGGGGTGGACTGGGAGAAACTGGGAGGCGCTGGGAAGGACTGGGAGGAACTGGAGGAACTGGGGGACACTGGAGGGACTGGGAGAAACTGGAAGGACTGGGAGGGACTGGGAAGGACTGGGAGGACTGGGAGAAACTGGGAAGGACTGGGAGGGACTGGAAGAAACTGGAAGATCCTGGGAGGTCCCCAGGGCTCTGGGAAGGCTGCAGGGCTGCAGTGACCTGGGGGGCTTTGGGCTCCTTTATGGGATTGGGGGGGGGGAAATTTGGGATTTGGGGGGGGGGTCTCAGGGTCCTACAGCCCCCCCCCGGCCCCTCCCCACAGATTCCATGAACATCCTGGACCCCGAGGATGAGGAGGAGCACACGCAGGAGGAAGACAGCAGCGGCAGCAACGAGGACGAGGACGACAGCCAGGATGAGGAGGAGGGAGGAGGAGGAAGAGGAGGATGAGGACGATCAGGTGGGGTTGAGGCGCTGACGGTCTCCCCCAAAAACTCAGGGGTGCCCCCAAAACATCGGGGTCACCCTCAAAGGTTGGGGTCCCCCCTAAATAAAGGGGTTCTCTCTGTAGCTGTGCCCCTGATTTGGGGTCAGGGCGTGACTTTTGGGGTGGGGGTCCCTGTTTTGGGTTGGGGTCCCTGTTTTGGGGTTGGATTCCCTGTTTTGGGGTTGGATTCCCTGTTTTGGGGTGGGGGTCCTTGTTTTGGGGTGGGGGTCCTTGTTTTGGGGTGGGGGTCCTTGTTTTGGGGTGGGGTCCCTGTTTTGGGGTGGGGGTCCCTGTTTTGGGGTAGGGGTCACTGTTTTGGTTTTGGGGTCCCTGTTTTGGGGTTGGATTCCGTGTTTTGGGGTCAGGATGCCCTGTTTTGGGGTCTGGGTGTTATTTTTGGGGTAAAATACCCCAGTTTCGGATCAGGGGGGCTATTTTGGGGTAAAATACCCCAGTTTCGGATCAGGGGGGCTATTTTGGGGTAAAATACCCCAGTTTTGGTTTAGGGGGGGCTATTTTGGGGTAAAATGCCCCAGTTTCAGATCAGGGGGAGCTATTTTGGGGTGAAATACCCCAGTTTCGGATCGGGGGGGGCTATTTTGGGTCAAAAACCCCCCAATTTGGAGCCCGCTGAGCCCAGGTGGGCCCTGCAGGACGATGAGGAGGGTGAGGAAGGCGAGGAGGAGGAGGATGACGACGATGGCTCGGAGATGGAGCTGGACGAGGATTACCCCGACATGAACGCGTCGCCCCTCGTGCGCTTTGAGCGCTTCGACCGCGACGACGACCTGATCATCGAGTTCGACAACATGTTCTCCAGCCCCAGTACGGGACTGGGACGGACTGGGAGGGACTGGGGGGGCCCTGGGAGGGAACTGGGAGAGACTGGGAGGGACTGGGGGGAAATGGAGGGGATTTGGGGACACCGGGAGGGAACTGGGGGAGATTGGAGGCACTGGGAAGAACTGGGAGGGGATTGGCGACACTGGGAGGGACTGGGATAGACTGGGAGGGGACTGGGGGGAAATGGGAGGGGATTTGGGGACACTGGGAGGGACTGGGGGAGATTGGGAGGGACTGGGATAGACTGGGAAGGGATTGGGGGGCACTGGGAGGGGATTTGGGGACACTGGAAGGGAACTGGATAGACTGGGAGGGGATTTGGGGACACTGGGAGGGGATTGGGGGACACTGGGAGGGGATTGGGGGACACTGGGAGGGAACTGGGATAGACTGGGAAGGATTGAGAGGAGACTGGAGGGCACTGGGAGGGACTGGGATAGACTGGGAGGGGATTGGAAGGACTGGGAGGAGATTTGGGGACACTGGGAGGGAACTGGGAGGGACTGGGAAGGACTGGGAGGGGATTGAGGACAATGGGAGGGACTGGGATAGACTGGGAAGGATTGAGAGGAGACTGGAGGGCACTGGGAGGGAACTGGGATAGACTGGGAGGGGACTGCGAAGGACTGGGGGTGGATTTGGGGACATTGGGAGGGGATTGGGATAGACTGGGAGGGGATTTGGGGACACTGGGAGGGGACTGGGAAGGACTGGGGGGGATTTGGGGACACTGGGAGGGGATTTGGGGACACTGGGAGGGACTGGGAGGTCCCCAGGGCTCTGGGGGTGTTGGGCTCCTGATGGGATCGAGGATGGGGGGACAATGGGGTGTCCCCCAATTCCCCCCATGGTTTTTGTGGTGTCTGACTCCCATTTCCATCCTCCCTGTGGTTTTTGGGGTGTCTATCCCCCATTTCCCCCCATGGTTTTTGTGGTGTCTGACCCCCATTTCCATGTGGTTTTTGGGGTGTCTATCCCCCATTTCCCCCATGTTTTTTGAGGTGTTTTCCCCCAATTCCCCCCGTGATTTTTGGGGTGTCTGACCCCCAGTTTCCCCTATTCCTCCCTGTGGTGTTAGAGGTGTTTTCCCCAGTTCCCCATGTTTTTTGAGGTGCTTTCCCCCAATTCCCCCCGTGATTTTTGGGGTGTCTAACACTCATTCCCCCCCTGGTTTTTGGTGTGTCTGACCCCCATTTCCATGTGGTTTTTGGGGTGTCTATCCCCCATTTCCCCCATGTTTTTTGAGGTGTTTACCCCAATTCCCCCGTGATATTTGGGTGTCTGACTCCCCATTTCCCCCATGTTTTTGAGGTGTTTTCCCCCCATTCCCCCGGTGATTTTTGGGGTGTCTGACTCCCCATTCCCCCGTGTTTTTTGGGGTGTTTTCCCCAGTTCCCCCCTGTGATTTTTGGGGTGTTTTCCCCCAATTCCCCTGTGATTTTTGGGTGTCTGACCCCCAGTTTCCCCTATTCCTCCCTGTGGTTTTTGAAGTGTTTTCCCCCAATTCTCCCCATGGTTTTTGTGGTGTCTGACCCCCATTTCCATCCTCCCTGTGGTTTATTTCCCCCATGTTTTTTGAGGTGTTTTCCCCCAATTCCCCCCGTGATTTTTGGGGTGTTTTCCCCCAATTCCCCCATGTTTTTGAGGTGTTTTCCCCCAATTCCCCCGGTGATTTTTGGGGTGTCTATCCGCCATTTCCCCTATTCCTCCCAGTGGTTTTTGGGGTGTCTATCCTCCAATTCCCCCATGTTTTTTGAGGTGTTTTCCCCCAATTCCCCCCGTGATTTTTGGGGTGTCTGACTCCCCATTTCCCCCCATGTTTTTTGAGGTGTTTCCCCCTTTTCCCCCGTGATTTTTGGGGTGTCTGACCCCCCATTTCCCCCATGTTTTTTGAGGTGTTTCCCCCAATTCCCCCTGAGATTTTTGGGGTGTCTGACCCCCAGTTTCCCCTTTTCCCTGTGGTTTTTGGGGTGTTTTCCCCCAATTCCCCTATGATTTTTGGGGTGTCTGACCCCCAGTTTCCCCTATTCCTCCCTGTGGTTTTTGGGGTGTTTTCCCCCAATTCCCCCATGGTTTTTGTGTTGTCTGACCTCTATTTCCATCCTCTCTGTGGTTTATTTCCCCCATGTTTTTTGGGGTGTTTTCCCCCATTTCCCCCTGTGATTTTTGGGTGTCTGGCTCCCCATTTCCCCCCATGTTTTTTGAGGTGTTTTCCCCCCATGGTTTTTGTGGTGTCTGACCCCCATTTCCATGTGGTTTTTGGGTGTCTATCCCCCAATTCCCCCATGCTTTTGAGGTGTTTTCCCCCAATTCCCCCCATGTTTTTTGAGGTGTTTTCCCCCTTTCCCCCCGTGATTTTTGGGGTGTCTGACCCCCCAATTTCCCCCCTTTCCAGCCGACATCCCTCCGTCCCCCGGCAACATCCCGGCCAGCCACCCTCTGCTGGTGCGGCACGCGGAGCACGGGGGGCTGGGGCTGGGGGCCGGCCCGGGGGGCGCCCGCCTGGCGCAGGGGCTGGGCCGGAGCCAGCGCACGCTGCGGCAGCTGACGGCCAACGCCGGGCACACCATCCACGTGCACTACCCGGGGGCGCGGCAGCCGGCAGCCCAACCCGCCCCTGATCCTGCAGCGGTGAGTGAGGGCCAGAGACCCCCTGGGAACACCCAAATTCCCCTGGGAACACCCAAATCCATCTGGGAATGCCCAAATCCCCCTGGGAACACCCCCAAACCCGCCCCTGATCCTGCAGCAGTGAGTGAGCACTGCTGGGAATGTTCTGAGACCCCTTGGGGTTACCCAAACCCCCTCAGAACCCCCAAACCTGCCCCTGATCCTGCAGCGGTGAGTGATGGCCAGAGACTCCTTGGGGTCACCCAAATTCCCCTGGGAACGCCCAAATCCCCCTGGGAGACCCCAAACCCACCCCTGATCCTGCAGCAGTGAGTGATGGCCAGAGACCCCCTTGGGGTCACCCAAATACCCTTGGGGTCACCCCCAAACCCGCCCCTGATCCTGCAGCGGTGAGTGATGGCCAGAGACCCCCTTGGGAACACCCAAATCCCCCTGGGAACACCCCCAAACCCGCCCCTCATCCTGCAGCTGTGAGTGATGGCCAGAGACCCCTTGGGAACACCCAAATCCCCCTGGGAATACCCCCAAACCCACCCCTGATCCTGCAGCAGTGAGTGATGGCCAGAGACCCCCCTGGGAACGCCCAAATTCCCCTGGGAACACCCCCAAACCTGCCCCTGATCCTGCAGCAGTGAGTGAGTGCCCAGACCCCCTTGGGAACACCCAAATCCAAATCCCCCTGGGAACACCCCCAAACCCGCCCCTCATCCTGCAGCGGTGAGTGATGGCCACAAACCCCCCCTGGGAACACCCAAATCCATCTGGGAATGCCCAAATCCCCCTGGGAACACCCCCAAACCCGCCCCTGACCCTGCAGCAGTGAGTGATGGCCACAGACCCCCTTGGGGTCACCCAAATACCCTTGGGTCACCCCCAAACCCACCCCCTGATCCTGCAGCGGTGAGTGATGGCCACAGACCCCCCTGGGAACACCCAAATACCCCCTGGGAACACCCAAATCCATCTGGGAATGCCCAAATCCCCCTGGGAACACCCCCAAACCCGCCCCTCATCCTGGAGCAGTGAGTGATGGCCACAGACCCCCCTGGGAACACCCAAATACCCCCTGGGAACACCCAAATCCATCTGGGAATGCCCAAATTCCCCTGGGAACACCCCCAAACCTGCCCCTGACCCTGCAGTGGTGAGTGATGGCCACAGACCCCCTTGGGGTCACACAAACCCCCTCAGAACCCCCAAACCCGCCCCTGATCCTGCAGCGGTGAGTGAGCACCCAAATCCCCTTGGGGTCACCCAAATCCGCCCTGGGAACACCCAAATCCCCCTTGGGGTCACCCAAACCCCCTGGGAACACCCCCAAACCCACCCCTGACCCTGCAGCGGTGAGTGATGGCCACAAACCCCCTTGGGAACACCCAAAACCCACCTGGGAGACCCCAAACCCTAACCCGATCCTGCAGCGGTCAGTGAGCACTGCTGGGAATGTCCAGAGACCCCTTTGGGTCACCCAAACCCCCTCAGAACCCCCAAAGCCGCCCCTGATCCTGCAGCGTTGAGTGAGCACCCAAACTCCCCTGGGAACACCCAAAACCCCCTTTGGGTCACCCAAATCCCCCCTGGGAACACCCAAAACCCCTTGGGGTCACCCAAATCCCCTTGGGGTCACACAAACCTCCTTGGGGTCACCCAAATCCCCTGGGAACACCCCCAAACCCGCCCCTGATCCTGCAGCGGTGAGTGATGGCCACAGACCCCCTTGGGAACACCCAAATACCCTTGGGAACACCCAAACATCCTTGGGGTCACCCAAATCCCCCTGGGAACACCCAAACATCCTTGGGGTCACCCAAATCCCCCTTGGGTCACCCAAACCCCCTTGGGAACACCCCCAAACCCGCCCCTGACCCTGCAGCGGGTGAGTGATGGCCACAGACCCCCTTGGGAACACCCAAATACCCTTGGGGTCACACAAACTCCCTTGGGAACACTCAAAACCTTTTGGGGTCACCCCAACCTCCTTGGGGTCACCCAAAACGCCCTTTGGGTCACACAAACCCCCCCTGGGAACACCCAAACCCCTCCTGGGAACACCCCCAAACCCGCCCCTGATCCTGCAGCGGTGAGTGATGGCCACAGACACCCCTGGGAACACCCAAATCCATCTGGGAATGCCCAAATCCCCTTGGGGTCACCCAAATCCCCCCTGGGGTCACCCAAATTTCCCCTGGGAACACCCAAACCCCCTTGGGGTCACTCAAATCCCCCCTGGGGTCACCCAAACCCCCTTGGGGTCACCCAAACCCCCCTGAGAACACCCCCAAACTCCCGTGGGGTCACCCAAATTCTCCCTCATCCTCCCAACAACGGCCGGAGCTCCCTTGGCATCACCCAAACCCCCTGGGAATCCCCATCCACTGCCTGGGCCTGTGCCACAGCCCCTCCAGGGGGTCCCACAGCCCCATCCGGGGGTCCCACACCCCCAGCCTGGGGGTCTCACACCCCTCAAGCCCCCCAACACCCCCATTGACGCCCCCTGACCCCCCTTTGCAGGCTCCTGGGCCCCTCGGCGGCTGCCGACATCCTGCAGCTGAGCAGCAGCCAGGCTGTGTCCCCATCCAGGGGTCCCACAACCCTGACACCCCTCAAGTCCCCCAAGACCCCCATTGATGCCCCCTGACCCCCTTTGCAGGCTCCTGGGCCCCTCGGTGGCCATGGACATCCACCACCAGGGTGTGCCCCCAACTGGGGGTCCCACAGCCCCATCCAGGGCTCCCACAGCCCCAGCCTGGGGGTCTCACAACCCCTGAGCCCCCCAACACTCCCATTAATGCCCCCTGACCCCCTTTGCAGGCTCCTGGGCCCCTCGGTGGCCGCCGACATCCTGCAGCTGAGCAGCAGCCAGGCTGTGTCCCCAACTGGGGGTCCCACAGCTCATCCAGGGGTCCCACAGCCCCGTGAGCCCCCCAAAACCCCCACTGACGCCCCCTGACCCCCTTTGCAGGCTCCTGGGCCCCTCGGCGGCCGCCGACATCCTGCAGCTGAGCAGCAGCCTCCCGCTGCAGAGCCGGGGCCGGGCGCGGCTGCTGGTGGGCAACGAGGACGTTCACATCATCGCCCGCTCCGACGACGAGCTGCTGGACGACTTCTTCCACGAGCAGGGCAGCGCGGGCAGCCAGGCAGGCGAGTGGGCACACCTGGGCACACCTGGGGGCACCTGGGGACACCCAAGGACAGGGGGGACACCCACAGCCAGGCAGGCGAGTGGGCACACCTGGGCACACCTGGGGACACCTGGGGACACCTGGGGGCACCTGGGGACACCTTGGGGTACCTGGGGACAGGGGGGGCAACTATAGCCAAGCAGGTGAGTGGGCACACCTGGGGACACCTTGGGCACACCTGGGGACACCTGGGGACATGGAGGGGACACCCACAGCCAGGCAGGCGAGTGGGCACACCTGGGCACACCTGGGGGTACCTGGGACACACCTGGGCACACCTTGGGGTACCTGGGGACACCTGGGGACACCTTGGGGTGCCTGGGCACACCTTGGGACATGGAGGGGACACACACAGCCAGGCAGGTGAGTGGGCACACCTGGGGACACCTGGGGCACACCTTGGGGTACCTGGGGACAGGGGGGACACCTATAGTCAGGCAGGTGAGTGGGCACACCTGGGGCACACCTGGGGACATGGAGGGGACACCCACAGCCAGGCAGGCGAGTGGGCACACCTGGGGGCACCTTGGGGTACCTGGGGACACCTCGGGGTACCTGGGGACATGAAGGGACACACAGGGCCAGGCAGGCGAGTGGGCACACCTGGGGGCACCTGGGGACACCTGGGGCACCTTGGGGTACCTGGGGACACCCAGGGACAGGGGGGACACCCACAGCCAGGCAGGCGAGTGGGCACACCTGGGGACACCTGGGGGTACCTGGGGACACCTGGGGACATGGAGGGCACACCTGGGGACACCTTGGGGACCTGGACACACCTTGGGATATGGAGGGGACACGCACAGCCAGGCAGGCGAGTGGGCACACCTGGGGGTACCTGTGGACACCTTGGGGTACCTGGGCACACCTGGGGACATGGAGGGGACACCCACAGCCAGGCAGGTGAGTGGGCACACCTGGGGGCACCTCAGGGTACCTGCGGACATGAAGGGACACACAGGGCCCGGAAGGGAAGTGGGCACACCTGGGCACACCTTGGGGACACCTTGGAGTACCTGGGCACACCTGGGGACAGGGGGGACACTGACCTATAGCCAAGCAGGCGAGTGGGCACACCTGGGGGCACCTCAGGGTACCTGGGGGCACCTCAGGGTACCTGGGCACACCTGGCAACATGGAGGGCACACCTGGGGGCACCTGGGGGGCACCTGGAGACACAGGGGGACAGGGAGAGACCCCCAGAATGCAGCATAGACTCAGGGACACGGCAGGGGCGGGTCCTGAGGAGGAGGTGGGGCTTAGTGGGGTGTGGTCTGTTGGGAAAGGGGTGGGGCTTAATGGGGTGTGGTCTGATGGAAAGGGGTGGGGCTTAATGGGGTGTGGTCTGTTGGGAAAGGGGTGGGGCTTAAAGGGGTGTGGTCTGTTAGGAAAGGGGTGTGGCTTAATGGGGTGTGGTCTGATGGAAGGGGTGGGGCTTAATGGGGTGTGGTCTGTTAGGAAAGGGGTGGGGCTTAATGGGGTGTGGTCTGATGGGAAAGGGGTGGGGCTTAGTGGGTTGTGGTCTGTTGGGAAAGGGGTGGGGCTTAGTGGGGTGTGGTCTGTTGGGAAAGGGGTGGGGCTTAATGGGGTGTGGTCTGTTAGAAGGGGTGGGGCTTAGTGGGGTGTGGTCTGTTGGGAAAGGGGTGGGGCTTAATGGGGTGTGGTCTGTTGGGAAAGGGGTGGGGCTTAGTGGGGTGTGGTCTGTTAGGAAAGGGGTGGGGCTTAATGGGGTGTGGTCTGTTAGGAAAGGGGTGAGGCTTAATGGGGTGTGGTCTGTTAGGAAAGGGGTGGGGCTTAATGGGGTGTGGTCTGGGGGAGTGCATTATTGACAGCCTCCGGGTGGGTGGGCTGAGATGGGCGTGGTCCCACGGGGGGGCGTGGCCTCTGCAGCCTCCAAAGCTCCCATCCCCCCCCAGGGACCCTGTCCAGCATCCCCACGGCCCTGACGCGCTGGACCGAGGAGTGCAAGGTCCTGGACGCCGAGAGCATGCACGACTGCGTGTCTGGTGAGACCCCCGGGACCCCCCCCCAGGACAGCCCCCAGACCCTGGGACCCCCCCAGGAAAACCCCCAGACCCTGGGACCGCCCCCAGGCAGCCCCCAGACCCCCGAGCCTCACCCTTCCTTCCCCTGCAAGTGGTCAAGGTGCCCATCCTGGGGGTCCCACACACCCCAAAGCCCCCCATTTCTCCCCTCCAGTGGTCCAGGTGCCCATCCTGGGGGTCCCACACACCCCAAAGCCCCCCATTTCTCCCCCCACACTGATCGAGGTGCCCATCCTGGGGGTCCCACACATCCCAAACCCCCCCATTTCTCCCCCCAGTGGTGAAGGTGCCCATCCTGGGGGTCCCACACACCCCAAACCTCCCAATTCTTCCCCTAAACTCCCCATTTCCCCTCTGCCAGTGGTCCAGGTGCCCATCCTGGAGGTCCAACACACCCCAAACCCCCCCCCATTTTTCCCTTCACATTGATAAAGGTGCCCATCCTGGGGGTCCCACACACCCCAAAGGCCCCCCATTTCTCCCCCCACACTGATCAAGGTGCCCATCCTGGGGGTCCCACATGCCCCTAAACTCCCCATTTCTCTCCTCCCAGTGGTGAAGGTGCCCATCCTGGGGGTCCCACACACCCCAACCCCCCCATTTCCCCCCCACACTGATCAAGGTGCCCATCCTGAGGGTCCCACACACCCCAGATCCCCCCATTTCTCCCCCCAGTGGTGAAGGTGCCCATCCTGGGGGTCCTACATGCCCCAAACCTCCCAATTCTTCCTCTAGACTCCCCATTTTTCCCCCCACACTGATCAAGGTGCCCATCCTGGGGGTCCCAAACATCCCAAACACCCCCATTTCTCCCCCAACCCCCCCATTTCTCCCCTCCCAGTGGTCCAGGTGCCCATCCTGGGGGTCCCACACACCCCAAAGCCCCCCCCTCAGTGGTCCAGGTGCCCATCCTGGGGGTCCCACACACCCCAAAGCCCCCCCCTCAGTGGTCCAGGTGCCCATCCTGGGGGTCCCACACACCCCAGATCCCCCAATTTCTCCCCCCAGTGGTCCAGGTGCCCATCCTGGGGGTCCCACACACCCCAAAACCCCCCATTTTTCCCCCCACACTGATTGAGGTGCCCATCCTGGGGGTCCCACACACCCCAGACTCGCCATTTCTCCCCCCACACTGATCAAGGTGCCCATCCTGGGGGTCCCACACACCCCAAATCCCCCATTTCTCCCCTCCCAGTGGTCCAGGTGCCCATCCTGGGGGTCCCCCACACACCCCAGATCCCCCAATTTCTCCCCCAAATCCCCCAATTACCCCCTGACACTGATCAAGGTGCCCATCCTGGGGGTCCCACACACCCCAGATCCCCCAGTTTCTCCCCCAATTGCCCCCTGACACTGATCGAGGTGCCCATCCTGGGGGTCCCACACACCCCAAACCCCCCATTTCTCCCCCCAGTGGTGAAGGTGCCCATCCTGGGGGTCCCGCACACCCCAGATCCCCCAATTTCTCCCCCAAATCCCCCAATTACCCCCTGACACTGATCAAGGTGCCCATCCTGGGGGTCCCACACACCGCAAACCTCCCCATTTCTCCCCCCCAGTGGTGAAGGTGCCCATCCTGGGGGTCCCACACCCCCCAGACCCCCCATTTTTCCCCCCACACTGATCGAGGTGCCCATCCTGGGGGTCCCACACACCCCAAGCCCCCCCATTTCTCCCCTGCCAGTGGTCCAGGTGCCCATCCTGGGGGTCCCACACACCCCAAACTCTCCATTTCTCCCCCCACACTGATCAAGGTGCCCATCCTGGGGGTCCCATACACCCCAAACTCTCCATTTCTCCCCCCACACTGATCAAGGTGCCCATCCTGGGGGTCCCATACACCCCAAACCCCCCATTTCTCCCCCCCACACTGATCAAGGTGCCCATCCTGGGGGTCCCACACACCCCAAAGCCCCCCATTTCTCCCCCCCAGTGGTCCAGATGCCCATCCTGGGGGTCCCACACACCCCAAAGCCCCCCATTTCTCCCCCCCAGTGGTGAAGGTGCCCATCCTGTGGGTCCCATACACCCCAAAGCCCCCCATTTCTCCCCCAATTACCCCCCATTTTTCTCCCCCAATGGTGAAGGTGCCCATCCTGGGGGTCCCACACACCCCAGATCCCCCAATTTCTCCCCCAATTACCCCCTGACACTGATCAAGGTGCCCATCCTGGGGGTCCCAAACATCCCAAACCCCCCCATTTCTCCCCCCCAGTGGTCCAGGTGCCCATCCTGGGGGTCCCACACACCCCAGACCCCCCATTTTTCCCCCCACACTGATCGAGGTGCCCATCCTGGGGGTCCCACACACCCCAAACCCCCCCATTTTTCCCCCCACACTGATCGAGGTGCCCATCCTGGGAGTCCCAAGCATCCCAGACCCCCCATTTTTCCCCCAACCCCCCCATTTTTCCTCTCCCCAGTGGTCCAGGTTCCCATCCTGGGGGTCCCACACACCCCAAAGCCCCCCATTTTTCCCCCAATATTGATAAAGGTGCCCATCCTGGGGGTCCCACACACCCCAAAGCCCCCAATTTCCCCCCTGCAAGTGGTCAAGGTGCCCATCCTGGGGGTCCCACACACCCCAGAGCCCCCCATTTCTCCCCCCAGTGGTGAAGGTGCCCATTCTGGGGGTCCCACACACCCCAAACCCCCCATTTTTCCCCCCCAGTGGTGAAGGTGCCCATCCTGGCCCGCCTGGAGGCGCTGCGGGACGAGGAGCTGGACGAGCGGCGCGAGAAGCGCCGGCGCCAGGCGGCCGAGGACGAGGCCAAAGGCGCCGAGCGCGGCCCCGAGGACAAGGACGGCGCCGAGGCTCAGGTGAGAGACCCCCAAAAAACCCCCCCACCCCATCAAAAAAATGCAAGACAGGCTTCATCACTAATTTTAAAGTGATTTAAAAGACAATCGTTGAGTTCAGAAATGAAGATCATTCAGGAAGTGAGATTCAGATTCATCCCACAGCATCTGTCCGTGAAAAAATAAACACACAAATTCAATATTTAGATTCCTATGAGGTTTGTAGTTAGTTAGCCATTATGGTGTTGCTGCAAGTACTGCCCAGATGGCACATATGCTGAAATGTGAGTCTCCATTGAAGTGTGGATCAATCTGCTCATGTGTGCAAGAATGATGTCATTACTTCATAAAAGCAAAGTGTGCATGTTGTGAAAATCCCACAATTTCGTCACTTCTGTTCACTTCGGTATAGTTTATATTAATTTGTATTGAACTTAAAATGGAAGTCAGAAATGAAAAGAACTAGTCCAGTGGTAAACAGGTGATTAAGTTTACCAGGATAATTATCTAAAGCTTGTATAAACCTTTTATCCTCAATCCCCGGTAGTAAGTGATATGATCAAAACCCTCCCAGAAATGTGGGGAAGGGTCCCCTCCTTCACTCCCCACCTTCTTGTATAAACCTTTTATCCTCAATCTCCAGTAGTAAGTGATATGATCAAAACCCTCCCAGAAATGTGGGGAAGGGTCCCCTCCTTCACTCCCCACCTTCCCAATCTCCCAGCAGGACGCAGCATCCAAAGCCGGCCCCGCTTCGGCCGACGTCACCCCGCCAGGTAAATCCCTCCAGCTCACCTGGATCCCCCCCCCCCTCTCTCTCTCTCTCTCCCCAAAAAAAAAAACATTTCAACAGCTGGAAAATCCCCCCAAAACCACCCCCAAAATCCCCCCCTGGAGCTGGCGCCGCGCGGGCTGAGGTAGTAGATTGTATAGTTGGAGGGTCACACCCCCGTCTCGGAGATAACTATACATTCTACTGTCTTCCTCGCGCGGCGCGCGCCGCCGGAGCCGGGGGGTCCCGGGGGTCCTGGGGGGCTGGATATCCCCTCACCCCACCAGGGTGGGGGCAGAGAGGGGTTAAATTGGGCAAATCTGGGCGTTTTGGGGGTTTTTGGAGGGTTTTGGGGGGGTTTTAGGGAGGGGTTGAATGGGGGAGTTGGTGGGAGTTGGGGGTGGTTTAGGTTATAGGGGTGGGGTGTGCCCTGCCCTGAGTTGTTTGCTCCCCTGCCCAAAATTGTCTCCTCCCCTCAAATTTTCTCCTCCCCTAAATTGTCTCCTCCCCTAAATTGTCTCCTCCCCTAAATTGTCTCCTCCCCTAAATTGTCTCCTCCCCTCAAAATTTTCTCCTTTTCCCCCCAAAATTGTCTCCTTCCCTCCAAAATTGTCTCCTTCCCTCCAAAATTTTCTTCTCTCTCCTCAAAATTGTGTCCTTTTCCCCCCCCAAATTGTCTCCTTTTCCTCACAAGATTTTCTCCTTTTCCCCCCAAAATTTTCTCCTTTTCCCCCCCCAAAATTGTGTCTCCTTTTCCCCCCAAAATTGTGTCTCCTTCTCCTTCTGCCCCCAAAATTGTCTCCTCTCCTAAATTGTCTCCTCCCCTCAAATTGTCTCCTCCCCTCAAATTTTGTCCTCTCCCCTCAAAATTTTCTCCTTTTCCCCCCAAAATTGTCTCCTTCCCTCCAAAATTTTCTCCTCTCTCCTCAAAATTGTCTCCTTCTCCCCCTAAAATTGTCTTCTTCTCCCCACCCAGAATTGTCTCCTTCTTCCCCAAAATTCTCCTTTTCCCCCAAAATTGTTTCCTTCTCTCCCCCAAAATTTTCTCCTTTTCCCCCCAAAATTTTCTCCTCTCCCCTCAAAATTTTCTTCTCTCCCCCAAAATTTTCTTCTTTTCCCCCCAAAATTGTCTCCTTTTCCCCTCAAAATTGTCTCCTTCTCCTCCCCAAAATTGTCTCCTCCCCTCAAATTTTCTCCTTCTCCCCCAAAATTGTCTCCTTCCCTCCAAAATTTTCTCCTCTCTCCTAAAAATTGTCTCCTTCTCCCCCTAAAATTGTTTCCTTCTCTCCCCCAAAATTGTCTCCTTTTCCCCACAAGATTTTCTCCTTTTCCCCCCAAAATTTTCTCCTTTTCCCCCCCAAAATTGTGTCTCCTTTTCCCCCCAAAATTGTGTCTCCTTCTCCTCCCCAAAATTTTCTCCTTCCTCCCCAAAATTGTCTCCTTCCCTCCGAATTTTTCTTCTCTCTCCTCAAAATCGTCTCCTTTTCCCCCTAAAATTGTTTCATTCTCTCCCCCAAAATTTTCTCCTTTTCCCCCCAAAATTTTCTCCTTTTCCCCCCCAAAATTGTTTTGTTCTCTCCTCCAAAATTTTCTCCTTTTTCCCCCAATATTGTCTCCTTCTCCCCCCAAAAACTCTCTCCTTTTCCCCCCCAAAATTGTCTCCTTCTCTCCCCCAAAATTTTCTCCTTTTCTCCCCAAAATTGTCTCCTTTTCCCCTAAAATTTTCTCCTTCTCTCCCCCAAAATTTTCTCCTTCTCCCCCCCAGAATTGTCTCCTTCCCTCCCAAACCCCCTCCTATCCCCACTGGGATCCCCCTCTCATTTTAGGGCACATCTGGATGTCTGGGATCCCCCAAAATGGGGGAAAAAAGGGACGTTTTGGGGGTACGGGGTAGTGAGGGGGGAGGGGGGGGGCGCTCCCAAATTTCTGTGTCCCCCCCCCCCCAATGTTGATGCCTGCGTGTGTCCCACCCCCCATTCATTCCCAGAACACAGCGGGACCCCGGGAGAGACCCCCCCTCCCGGTCCCCACCGGACCCTGGTGATGCTGGAACCGACGCCGACCCCCCCAGACCCCCCCCCGGGAGCCCCCCAAATCCCCGCTCGCCCCCCCCAGCCCCCCGAACACGAAGAGGGGGGGCCCGGGCGACCCCCCCAAGACGCCGAGGCCACTCAGATGGAGCTGTCGCCCGCCCCCACCATCAGTAAGTGTTGGATTTTTGGGGGGAATCCTTTGAGTTTTGGGGGCTTTTCTCAATTTTAGGGTGGGGCAAAGTCTCCTCAGGTTTGGGGGGGCTCCAATGTGCTGTCCTGTCCCCCCTCCCCACGCAGCGTCGCTGTCCCCGGAGCGGGCGGAGGACTCGGACGCGCTGACGGCCGTGAGCAGCCAACTGGAGGGATCCCCCATGGACACCTCCAGCCTGGCCTCCTGCACCTTGGAGGAGTCTGGGGGGGCTCCCCCTGCGCCCACAGCCCCCCAAAACCCCCCCGGAACCCCGCAAGGACCCCCTCCTGCTCCCCCCGACACCGCTCAGCCTCCGGACGATAGGTGGGAGCTCAGGGGAAACGAGGGAGGTTGTGGTGTTGGTGGGGTTTGTGGTTTTAGGGTGGCATTGTGGTTTTGGGGGATCATGGTTTTGGGGGGGGTCATGGTTTTGAGGGAGTTTGTGGTTTTGGGGTGGGATCATGATTTTGGGTGGGTTTGTGGTTTTGGGGTGGCATTGTGGTTTTGGGGTGGGATCATGGTTTTGGGGAATTGTGGTTTTGGGGGGGGTCGTGGTTTTGGGGTGGGATCGTGGTTTTGGAGTGGCATTGTGGTTTTGGGGGGGTTCGTGGTTTTGGGGGAGTTTGTGGTTTTGGGAGATTGTGGTTTTGGGGTGGGATCGTGGTTTTGGGGTGGGATCGTGGTTTTGGGGGAGTTTGTGGTTTTGGGGGATCATGGTTTTGGGGTGGGATCGTGGTTTTGGGGTGAGGTTGTGGTTTTGGGGTGGCATTGTGGTTTTGGGGGGTATTGTGGTTTTGGGGTGGGATCATGGTTTTGGGGTGGGTTTGTGGTTTTGGGGTGGGATTGTGGTTTTGGGGGGTTCGTGGTTTTGGGGGATCGTGGTTTTGGGGATCATGGTTTTGGGGTGGGTTCGTGGTTTTGGGGGATTGTGGTTTTGGGGTGGGATCATGATTTTGGGGGGTTCGTGGTTTTGGGGGGGGTCGTAGTTTTGGGGGATTGTGGTTTTGGAGGGGGTTGTGGTTTTGGGTGGCATTGTGGTTTTGGGAGATCGTGGTTTTGGGGTGGGATCGTGGTTTTGGGGGTTTGTGGTTTTGGGGGGGTTTGTGGTTTTGGGGTGGTTTGTGGTTTTGGGGTGGGATCATGGTTTTGGGGGGTTCATGGTTTCGGGGTGGGATTGTGGTTTTGGGGTGGGTTCATGGTTTTTGGGGGTTCCTGGTTTCGGGGTGTCCCCTCGCTGATGTCACAGCTCTGTGGTGTCGCCCCCAGCTCCCCCCCAGCCTCATCCTCGGAGAGTTCGTCCACCCGGGACTCGGCCGGGGCCATTTCCGGGGCCGACTCGCGGGGGATCCTGGAGGAGCCGCTGCCGTCCACCAGCAGCGAGGAGGAGGATCCGCTGGCCGGTCAGTGCCACCACCCCTGTGTCCCGTGACAGCCCTGTGTCCCCTCTCAGTGACCCCCCTGTGTCCCCTCTCAGTGACTTCCCTGTGTCCCCTGTCAGTGACAGCCCTGTGTCCCCTGTTAGTGACAGCCCTGTGTCCCTGTGACCAGTTAGTGACACCCCTGTGTCCCTTGTCACCGGTCACTGACACCCCTGTGTCCCCTGTCATTGGTCAGTGACACCCCTGTGTCCCCTGTGACCCCCCTGTGTCCCCTGTCAGTGACACCCCTGTGTCCCCTCTCAGTGACAGCCCTGTGTCCCCTGTCACTGGTCAGTGACATCCCTGTGTCCCCTGTCAGTGACAGCCCTGTGTCCCTGTGACCCCCTGTGTCCCCTGTCACCGGTCAGTGACACCCCTGTGTCCCCTGTTAGTGACACCCCTGTGTCCCTGTAACCAGTCAGTGACATCCTTGTGACCCCTCTCAGTGACACCCCTGTGTCCCTGTGACCAGTTAGTGACAGTCCTGTGTCCCCTGTGACCCCCGTGTCCCCTGTCAGTGACAGCCCTGTGTCCCCTGTCACCTGTCAGTGACTCCCCTGTGTCCCCTCTCATTGTCACCTCTGTGTCCCCTCTCATTGTCACCTCTGTGTCCCCTCTCAGTGCCACCCCTGTGTCCCTGTGACCCCCCTGTGTCCCCTGTCAGTGCCACCCCTGTGTCCCCTCTCAGTGACACCCCTGTGTCTCCTGTCATTGGTCAGTGACACACCCCTGTGTCCCCTGTCTTTGACACACCCCTGTGTCCCTTGTCACTGCTCACTGACACCCCTGTGTCCCCTGTCAGTGACACCCCTGTGTCCCCTGTCATTGGTCAGTGACAGCCCTGTGTCCCCTCTGACCGGTCAGTGACACTCCTGTGTCCCCTCTCAGTGACACCCCTGTGTCCCCTCTCGTTGTCACCTCTGTGTCCCCTCTCAGTGACATCCCTGTGTCTCCTGTCATTGGTCAGTGACACACCCCTGTGTCCCCTCTCAGTGACAGCCCTGTGTCCCCTGTCACCGGTCAGTGACAGCCCTGTGTCCCCTCTCAGTGACACCCCTGTGTCCCCTGTCATTGGTCAGTGACACACCCCTGTGTCCCCTGTCAGTGACACCCCTGTGTCCCCTGTCAGTGACACACCCCTGTGTCCCTTGTCACTGGTCACTCCCTGTGTCCCCTGTCAGTGACACACCCCTGTGTCCCCTGTCACTGACACCCCTGTGTCCCCTGTCACCGGTCACTGACACCCCTGTGTCCCCTCTGGCCAGTCCCGTGTCCCCTGTGGCTGCTCAGTGTCACCACATCCGGCCCCCTGCCTCGTGTCCCCTGTGTCACCCTCCAGAGCCCCCTGTCCCCCCGTGGATTTTGGGGCTGTTTCTGAGGCTCCCTGGGAGGTTTTTGGGGTGTCCCTGGAAGTTTCAGGTTGCCCATGAAGGTTTTGAAAGCGTCCCCGTGTGTTTTGGGGGGTCTCCGAAGGTTTTTAGGGATGTCCCTGATGGTTTTGGGATGTCCCTGACATGTTTTTAGGGATGTCCCTGGGGGTTCCAGGGTGTCCCTGATGGTTTTGGGGTGTCCCTGAGGTGTTTTAGGATGTCCCTGAGGGATTTTAGGATGTTCTTGGGGGTTTTTAGGGATGTCCCTGGGGGTTTCAGGATGTTCCTGATGGTTTTGAGGTGTCCCTGAGAGATTTCAGAGTGTCCCCAAACACTTTTAGGGACACTTTTAGGGAGTTTCAGGGCATCCCTGGAAGGTCCCAGTCCATTCCCCGAGGTGTCCCCAACATGTCCGTGATGGTTCCAGGGTGTCCCTGATGGTTTTGGGGTGTCCCTGAGGGATTTCAGGATGTCCCTGAGAGGTTTTTAGGGGCATCCCTGGAAGGTCCCAGTCCATTCCCCGAGGTGTCCCCATCATGTCCCTGATGGCTTTGGGGTGTCCCTGATGGTTTCGGGGTGTCCCTGAGGAATTTCAGGGTGTCCCTGAGAGGTTTTTAGGGCATTCCTGGAAGGTCCCAATCCATTCCTGGTGTGTCCCCATCATGTCCATGATGGTTTTGGGGTGTCCCTGAAGGATTTCAGGATGTCCCTGGTGTGTCCCCAATGTGTCCCTGATGGTTTCGGGGTGTCCCTGATGGTTTTGGGGTGTCCCTGAGGGATTTCAGGATGTCCCTGAGAGGTTTTTAGGGGCATTCCTGGAAGGTCCCAATCCATTCCCGGGGTGTCCCCAACGTGTCCCTGATGGTTTCGGGGTGCTCCTGATGGTTTCAGGGTGTCCCTGAGGGATTTCAGGATGTCCCTGAGGGGTTTTTAGGGGCATCCCTGGCGGGTCCCAATCCATTCCCGGGGTGTCCCCATCATGTCCCTGATGGTTTCGGCGTGTCCCTAAGGGATTTCAGGATGTCCCTGGTGTGTCCCCATCATGTCCCTGATGGTTTCGGGGTGTCCCTGAGGGATTTCAGGGTGTCCCTGGGAGGTTTTTAGGGGCATCCCTGACGGGTCCCAATCCATTCCCTGGTGTGTCCCCAACGTGTCCCCGCTGTGTCACAGGGATCAGCCTCCCCGAGGGCGTGGACCCCTCGTTCCTGGCGGCGCTGCCCGATGACATCAGGCGGGAGGTGCTGCAGAACCAGCTGGGGATCCGCCCACCCGCGCGGGCCCCGCCCGCCGCCAGCCCCGCCCCGCCCGTGGTGGCCAATCCCGGCCTGACCGAGGTCAGCCCCGAGTTCCTGGCGGCGCTGCCCCCGGCCATCCAGGAGGAGGTGGGTGTGGCCATAGTGTGGGCGGGGCTACATGTTGGGTGTGGTCTTGGGGCGGGGCTAAGGGTTGGGTGTGGTCTTGGGGCAGAGCTACAGGTTGGGTGTGATCTCTTGGGGTGTGGCCTATTTGGGTGTGTCTGCATGAAGGTGTGGTCTCAGGGGTGTGGCCTCTTTGGGACATGTCCCCATAGAGGTGTGGCTTCTTTGAGACATGTCCTCATGGGGGTGTGGTCTCTCAGGGTGTGGCCTGTTTGGGGTGTGTCCCCATATGGGCGTGGTCTCTGAGGGTGTGACCTCTTTAGGACATGTCCCCATAAGGATGTGGCCTCTTTGGGACATATTCCCATAGGGGTGTGGCCATCCAGGAGGAGGTGGGTGTGGCCGTGGTGTGGGCGGGGCTACAGGTTGGGTGTGGTCTTGGGGTGGGGCTAAGGGTTGGGTGTGGTCTTGGGGCAGAGCTACAGGTTGGGTGTGATCTCTTGGGGTGTGGCCTCTTTGGGGTATGTCCCTGTAGGGGTGTGGCCTCTTTGGGGCGTGGTCTCTCAGGGTGTGGTCTCTTTGGGGTGTGGTCTCTCAGGGTGTGGTCTCTTTGGGGTGTGGTCTCTATGGGGTGTGGTCTCTCAGGGTGTGGCATCTTTGGCACATGTCCCCATAGGGCTGTGGCCTCTCTGGGACATGTCCCTATAAGGTGTGGCCTCTTTGGGACGTGTTCCTATGGGGGTGTGGCTTCTTTGAGGCGTGTCCCCTTAGGGGCGTGGCCTCTTTGGTACACATCCTCCTATGGCCGTGCTCTCTCTGGCCATGCCCCCGCGGCCCTGTCCTGTCCGGCTGTGTCCCAGCGCCCGCTGTCCCCTGTCCGGCTGTCCCCTGTCCGGCCGTGTCCCACCGCCCGCTGTCCCCCGTCCGGCCGTGTCCCAGCGCCTGCTGTCCCCCATCCAGCCGTGTCCCAGCGCCCGCTGTCCCCTGTCCGGCTGTCCCCTGTCCGGCCGTGTCCCAGCGCCCGCTGTCCCCCATCCAGCCGTGTCCCAGCGCCCGCTGTCCCCCATCCAGCCGTGTCCCAGCGCCCACTGTCCCCTGTCCGGCTGTCCCCTGGGTGGCCGTGTCCCAGCGCCCACTGTCCCCCGTCCGGCCGTGTCCCAGCGCCCGCTGTCCCCTGTCCGGCTGTCCCCCTGTCCGACTGTCCCCTGTCCGGCCGTGTCCCAGTGCCCGCTGTCCCCTGGGTGGCCGTGTCCCAGCGCCCGCTGTCCCCTGTCCGGCTGTCCCCTGTCCGGCCGTATCCCAGCGCCCGCTGTCCCCTGTCCGGCCGTGTCCCAGCGCCCGCTGTCCCCTGTCCGGCCGTCCCCTGGGTGGCCGTGTCCCAGCGCCCGCTGTCCCCTGTCCGGCCGTCCCCTGGGTGGCCGTGTCCCAGCGCCCGCTGTCCCCTGTCCGGCCGTGTCCCAGCACCTGCTGTTCCCTGTCCAGCCGTGTCCCAGCACCGGCTGTCCCCCATCCAGCTGTGTCCCAGCGCCCGCTGTCCCCTGTCCGGCCGTGTCCCAGCGCCCGCTGTCCCCTGTCCGGCTGTCCCCTGTCCGGCCGTGTCCCAGCGCCCGCTGTCCCCACAGGTGCTGGCACAGCAGCGGGCGGAGCAGCAGCGGCGGGAGCTGGCTCAGGCCACGGGCTCGGATGCGCCCATGGACCCGGTGACGTTCATCCAGACGCTGCCGTCGGAGCTGCGGCGCTCGGTGCTGGAGGACATGGAGGACTCGGTGCTGGCCGTGATGCCGCCAGACATCGCGGCCGAGGCGCAGGCGCTGCGGCGCGAGCAGGAGGCGCGGCAGCGGCAGCTCATGCACGAGCGCCTCTTCGGCCACTCCAGCACCTCGGCGCTCTCGGCCATCCTGCGCAGCCCTGGTGAGCAGGGGGGACCTGGCCTGCTGGCCCCCGAATCCCTCTGTGTACCCCTGAATCTCTGTGTGTACCCCTGAATCTCTCTGTGCACCCCCAAATCCCTCTGTGTCCCCTCAAATCCCTCTGTGTCCACAGTTCTCTCTGTCCCCCCAAAATCCTGTATTGCCTCAAATCCTGCATTACCTCACATCCCTCTGTGTCCCTCACAATTCTGTGTCCCCCCTGAATTCCCTCAAATCCGTCTATCCCTCACAATTCTGTGTCCCTCACAATTCCATCTGTGTCCCCCAAATCTCTCTGTCCCTCAATTCCCTTTATATCCCCCCAAATCCCTCTGTCCCCCACAATTCTCTCTGCCCCCTGAATCCCTCTGTGTCCCCCCAAATCCCTCTGTGTTACCTCAATTCCCTCTGTGTCCCCCTGAATCTCTCTGTGTACCCCCAAATCCCTCTGTGTTGCCTCAATTCCCTCTGTGTCCCCCTGAATCTCTCTGTGTCCCCCCAAATCCCTCTGTGTCACCTCAAATCCCACTGCGTCCCCCACCATTGTCTCTGTGTCCCCCCAAAATCCCTCTGTGTCCACAGTTCTCTCTGTGTCCCCCCAAAATCCCGTATTGCCTCAAATCCCTGTGTCCCTCACAATTCTGTGTCCCCAAAATTCTCTCTGTCCCCCCAAATCTCTGTGTCCCCCTGAATCTTTCTGTCCCTCAATTCCCTTTACGTCCCCCCAAATCCCTCTGTCCCCCACAATTCCCTCTGCCCCCTGAATCCCTCTGTGTCCCCCCAAATCCCTCTGTATTGCCTCAATTCCCTCTGTGTTCCTCACAATTCTCTCTGTGTCCCCCCGAATCCCTCTGTCCCCACAATTCCCTCTGCTCCCCAAATTCCTCTGTGTCCCCCCCAATTCCCTCCATCCCCCAATTCCTCTGTGTCCCCCCGAATCTCTGTGTTCCCACAATTCCCTCTGTGTCCCAAATTCTCTCTGCCGTCCCCAGTTCCCTCTGTGTCCCCCCCCAGTTCCTTCAGCCTCCCCCCAATTCCCTCTGCTCCCCATTCCCTGTGTCCCCACCCTGATTCCCTCAGTTTCCTCCTGTCCCCAGTATGGGACATGTCCCCCCTGGGTGACAAATCCCCAGTGGGTGACACATCCCTGGTGTCCCTGGTGTGTGACACATCCCTGGTGTCCCCAGTCCATGCCGTGTCCCCGCTGTGTGACACATCCCTGGTGTCCCTGGTGTGTGACACATCACCAGTGTCCCTGCTGTGTGACATGTTCTGCTGTGTGACACATCCCTGGTGTCCCCAGTCCATGCTGTGTCCCCAGTGTGTGACACATCCCCAGTGTCCCCAGTCCATGTTGTGTCCCCTCTGTGTGACTCATCCCTGGTGTCCCCCATGTCCCCAGTCCATGCCGTGTCCCCGCTGTGTGACACGTCCCCGGTGTCCCTGGTGTGTGACACATCCCCGGTGTCCCCAGTCCATGCTGTGTCCCCTCTGTGTGACACATCCCCAGTGTCCCCAGTGTCCCCAGTCCATGCCGTGTCCCCAGTGTGTGACACATCCCTGCTGTCCCCAGTCCATGCCGTGTCCCCTCTGTGTGACACATCCCTGGTGTCCCTGGTGTGTGACACATCCCTGGTGTCCCCGGTGTCCCCAGTCCATGCCATGTCCCTACTGTGACACATCCCCAGTGTCCCCAGTCCATGCCGTGTCCCCTCTGTGTGACACATCCCCGGTGTCCCCAGTGTCCCCAGTCCATGCCATGTCCCCTCTGTGTGACACATCCCCGGTGTCCCCAGTGTCCCCAGTCCATGCCGTGTCCCCGCTGTGTGACACATCCCCAGCGTCCCCAGTCCACGCCGTGTCCCCGCTGTGACACTGCTGTCCCTGTCCCTGTCCCCACAGCGTTCACCAGCCGGCTCAGCGGCAACCGGGGCGTTCAGTACACGCGGCTGGCGGTGCAGAGGGGGGGCACCTTCCACATGGGGGGCACCGGCACCCACAGCAGGTCAGTGGGGCGGGGGCACGGCTGTGGGATCACGGCTGTGGGGCGGGGTCACGGCTGTGGGGCGGGGTCACAGCTGTGGGGTTGGGGTCACAGCTGTGGGGCGGGGTCACAGCTGTGGGGTTGAGGTCACAGCTGTGGGGCGGGGTCACGGCTGTGGGGTTACAGCTGTGGGGCGGGGTCACAGCAGGTCAGTGTGGGGCGGGGTCACAGCTCTGGGGCGGGGTCACAGCTCTGGGGTTACAGCTGTGGGGCAGGGTCACAGCTGTGGGGCAGGGGTCACAGCTGTGGGGTTACAGCTGTGGGGTTGAGGTCACAGCAGGTCAGTGTGGGGTGGGGGCACAGCTGTGGGATCACAGCTGTGGGGTTGAGGTCACAGCAGGTCGTGTGGGGTGGGGGCACAGCTGTGGGATCATGTCTCTGGGGCGGGGTCACAGCTGTGGGGTCACAGCTGTGGGGCGGGGTCACGGCTCTGGGGCAGGGTCACAGCTGTGGGGCGGGGTCACAGCAGGTCAGTGTGGGGGCGGGGTCACAGCTGTGGGGCAGGGGCACAGCTGTGGGGTTGGGGTCATAGCAGGTCGGTGTGGGGCGGGGGCACAGCTCTGGGGCGGGGTCACAGCTCTGGGGCGGGGTCACAGCAGGTGGGTGTGGGGTGGGGGCATGGCTGTGGATCATGGCTCTGGGGCGGGGTCACAGCTGTGGGGTCACAGCTGTGGGGCGGGGTCACGGCTCTGGGGCGGGGTCACAGCAGGTCGGTGTGGGGCGGGGTCAAAGCTCTGGGGCGGGGTCACAGCTGTGGGGCAGGGTCACGGGCTCTGGGGCGGGGTCTTAGCCCTGGGGTTGAGGTCACAGCAGGTCGGTGTGGGGCGGGGTCACAGCCCTGGGGTTGAGGTCACAGCAGGTCGGTGTGGGGCGGGGTCACGCGGGCTCTGGGGCGGGGGTCACAGCAGGTCGTCGTGTGGGGCGGGGTCACGGCTCTGGGGCGGGGTCACAGCAGGTCAGTGTGGGGCGGGGTCACAGCCCTGGGGTTGAGGTCACAGCAGGTCGGTGTGGGGGGCGGGTCACGGCTCTGGGGCGGGGGTCACAGCAGGTCAGTGTGGGGCGGGGTCACAGCCCTGGGGTTGAGGTCACAGCAGGTCGTGGTGGGGGCGGGGTCACGGCTCTGGGGCGGGGTCACAGCTGTGGGGTTGGGGTCACAGCAGGTCAGTGTGGGGCGGGGTCACAGCTGTGGGGCGGGGTCACAGCTCTGGGGTTGGGGTCACAGCTCTGGGGTGGGGTCACGGCTCTGGGGCGGGGTCACGGCTCTGGGACAGGGTCACAGCTGTGGGGGGGTCACAGCTGTAGGGCGGGGTTACAGGTCTGGGGCGGGGTTACAGCTGTGGGGCGGGGTCACAGCTGTGGGGCGGGGGCGCAGCTGTGGGGACAGGTTGTGGGGTGGGGGTGACAGCCTGAGAGGGTAAGGGGTGGCTGGGTCTGTTTGGGGGTGGTTTGGGGTCAGTTTTGGATCAGTTGGAGTAGAACGGTGTCCCCAGGCCAGCAGGCAGCAGCGTGGACAGGGCAGTTTAGGGACAGTTTGGGGTCATTTTGGGATCTGGTTTGGGTCAGTTTGGGGTCTGTTTTGGGTAATTTTGGGTCTGGTTTGGGTCAGTTTGGGATCTGGTTTGGGGTCTGGTTTGGGTCAGTTTGGGGTCTGTTTTGGGTCACTTTGGGTCACTCCTGCCTATCCCCCACCCCAGGTCAGGCAGGCAGCAGCGTGGACAGGGCAGTTTGGGGTCTGTTTTGGGTCACTTTGGGGTCTGGTTTGGACCAGTTTGGGATCTGGTTTGGGTCAGTTTGGGATCTGGTTTGGGCCATTGAGTGAGGTCTGTTTTGGGTAATTTTGGGGTCTGGTTTGGGTCAGTTTGGGATCTGGTTTGGGCCAGTTTGGGGTCTGTTTTGGGTCACTTTAGGTCACTCCTTGTTATCCCCCGTCCCCAGGTCAGCAGGCAGCAGTGTGGACTGGGCAGTTTGGGTCTGTTTTGGGTCATTTTGGGATCTGGTTTGGGCCAGTTTGAGGTCTGTTTTGGGCTTGTTTTGGGTCAGTTTGGGATCTGGTTTGGGGTCTGGTTTGGGCCAGTTTGGGATCTGGTTTGGGCCAATTTGGGGTCTGTTTTGGGTCAGTTTGGGATCTGGTTTGTGTCTATTTTGGGGTCTGTTTTGGGTCTTTTTGGGGTCTGTTTTGGGTCTATTTTGGGGTCCTGTTTGGACCGTTTGGGATCTGGTTTGGGCCAGTTTGGGGTCTGTTTTGGGTCAGTTGGGATCTGGTTTGGGGTCTGTTTTGGGTCTATTTGGGGTCTTTTGGTCCTGTTTGGGCTAGTTTGGGTCACTTTGGGTCACTTTGGCTATCCCCCACCCCCCAGGCCGGCGGGCAGCAGCGTGGACAGGGCAGTTTTGGGACAGTTTAGGATCTGTTTTGGGTCAGTTTGGGATCTGGTTTGGGCCAGTTTGGGGTCTGTTTTGGGTCACTTTGTGTCACTTTGTCA
>NW_027428449.1:0-31775 GCF_047830755.1 Zonotrichia albicollis
ACACGCAGGTCTGGGGACAGAAAGGGACAGACAGGGGTCAGGGGGCTTTGGGGACAACCTGGGGGGGACAAGGGACAGGGGGCAGTGGGACAGCTCAGGGGGGACAAGGGACAGGGGTCACAGCAGGGACAGCAGCAGGCGCTGCACCCGCAGGTCTGGGGGGCACAAAAGGGGTCAGGGGGCTTTGGGGACAACCTGGGGGGGACAAGGGACAGGGGGCAGTGGGACAGCTCAGGGGGGACAAGGGACAGGGGTCACAGCAGGGACAGCTGTGACCTGCACCCGCAGGTCTGGGGGGGACAGAAAGGGGTCAGGGGGCTTTGGGGACAACCTGGGGGGGACAAGGGACAGGGACAGGGGTTGGGGGGCAGTGGGACAGCTTGGGGGACAAGGGACAGGGACAGGTCCCGGTCACACAGCAGGGACAGCAGCAGGCGCTGCACCCGCAGGTCTGGGGGACAGAAAAGGGACAGGGAGGGTGAAATAGTGGAATTTAGGGTTTGGGAGATGCAGGAAAAGCGTCAGGAGGGGAAACTGAGGCAGGGGTGAGATGCTGAATTTTGGGGTTTGGGGGGTACAGGAAAAGGGAAACTGAGGCAGGGTGAGATGCTGAATTTTGGGGTCTGTGAGGGGTGGACAGTTGGTCCAGATGAGGGAAACTGAGGCAGGGTGAGCAGCTGCCCTTGGGGGTTCAGGAAAAGGGAAACTGAGGCAGGGTGAGACACTGAACTTTGGGTTTGGGGAATGCAGGAAAAGGGAAACTGAGGCAGGGTGAGATGCTGAATTTTGGGATTTGGGGAATGCAGGAAAAGGGAAACTGAGGCAGGGTGAGATGCTGAATTTTGGGGTCTGTGAGGGGTGGACAGTTGTTCAGGAAAAGGGAAACTGAGGCAGGGTGAGATGCCGAATTTTGGGGTCTGTGAGGGGTGGGCAGTTGGTCAGGAAAAGGGAAACTGAGGCAGGGTGAGATGCCGAATTTTGGGGTCTGTGAGGGGTGGGCAGTTGGTCAGGAAAAGGGAAACTGAGGCAGGGTGAGATGCTGAATTTTGGGATTTGGGGAATGCAGGAAAAGGGAAACTGAGGCAGGGTGAGATGCCGAATCCTGGGGTGTGTGAGGGGTGGGCAGCTGGCCGGGGAGGGGCGCTGCAGTCTCACACTGGGGCAGGAAGTGCTCCCCGTAGCTGCTGCGCGTGGCCGGCTCCAGGCGCTCCCAGCGCTGCCGCAGCGACGCCTCCAGCGAGTCCAGGTCCGTCACGTTGGTCTTGAAGAAGCCCGGCTCCACAATGCTGACCTTGACCCCAAAGTGCCGCATGTCCCGCCTGCGGAGGGGACAGGGGGTGACCAGAGGGGACAGGGGGTGACCAGAGGGGTCAGGGGGTGACCAGAGTGGTCACGGGGTGGGCAGAGGGGTTATGGGGTGGCCATAGGGGTCAGGAACATCCTGAGGAACCCCGGTTCCACAATGGGTTCCACAATGCTGACCTTGACCCCAAAGTGCCGCATGTCCCGCCTGTGGAGGGGACAGGAGGTGACCAGAGGGGTTATGGGGTGATTTGGGGGGTCAGGGGGTGATCAGGGGGTTCAGGAACATCCTGAGGAACCCCGTTCCACAATGGGTTCCACAATGCTGACCTTGACCCCAAAGTGCCGCATGTCCCGCCTGCGGAGGGGGCAGGTGGTGACCAGAGGGGTCACGGGGTGGCCAGAGGGGTTATGGGGTGGCCATAGGGGCCAGGAACATCCTGAGGAACCCGGGTTCCACAATGCTGACCTTGACCCCAAAGTGCCGCATGTCCCGCCTGGGGAGGGGACAGGGGGGTCACAGAGGGGTTATGGGGTGATTTGGGGGGTCAGGGGGTCAGGAACATCCTGAGGAACCCCGGCTCCACAGCGCTCACATTGACCCCAAAGTGCCGCATGTCCCACCTGGGGAGGGACACAGGGGGGTCAGGGGGGTTATGGGGTGGCCAGAATGGTCAAGGGGGTGACCAGAGAGGTTATGGGGTGGTCAAGTGTGGCTGGAGGGCTCAAGGCGTGGCCAGAGGGGTCAGGCTGTGGCTGGAGGGGTCATGGCATGACCAGGAGGGTCCAGTCCATACCCAGGGGTCAGTCCATGCCCAGGGGTCAGTCCATGCTCAGGGCTCTCAGTCCATACCCAGAGCTCTCAGGCAATGCCCAGGGCTCTCAGTCCATGCCCAGGGCTCTCAGTCCATGCCCAGAGCTCTCGGTCCATGCCCACGGCCCTCAGACCACGCCCAGAGGGGTCAGTCCATGCCCAGAGCTCTCAGTCCATGCCCAGAGGGGTCAGACCATGCCCAGGGCTCTGAGACCATGCCCAGAGCTCTCAGTCCATACCCAGGGGTCAGTCCATGCCCACGGCCCTCGGCCGGTGCCCAGGGCTCTCAGTCCATACCCAGAGCTCTCGGTCCACACCCAGAGCTCTCAGTCCATGCCCAGAGGGGTCAGTCCATACCCAGAGCTCTCAGTCCATGCCCACGGCCCTCAGTCGGTGCCCAGAGGGGTCAGTCCATACCCAAAGGGGTCAGTCCATACCCAGGGGTCAGTCCACACCCAGAGCTCTCAGTCCATACCCAGAGGGGTCAGACCATGCCCAGGGCTCTCAGTCCACACTCAGAGCTCTCAGTCCATGCCCAGAGCTCTCAGTCCACACCCAGGGCTCTCAGTCCACACCCACGGCTCTCAGTCCATGCCCACAGCCCTCAGCCGGTGCCCAGGGCTCGGTGCCCACCTGAGGCTGTCCGAGAAGGCCTCGATGCAGTATTTGGAGATGCAGTAGCCGCCGCCGTTGGCCGAGATGCGGCCCAGCACGCTGGACGTGTTCACCACGCGGCCCCGCGCGCGCTTCAGCAGCGGCAGCAGCTGCAGCGTCACCTCGATGGCGCCCAGCGCGTTCACGGCCAGCACGCGCCGGAAATCCTCGATGTCCATCCACTCCGTGGGCCCGATGGGGTTGGCGATGCCCGCGTTGTTCACCAGCCCAAACAGCCCTGGGGGGACAGGGAAAGTGGGGACCCCAAAATGGGACCCCCAGAGTGTCCCCACATGGATCAATGGCCCACGTTGTTCACCAGCCCAAACAGCCCTGGGGGACACAGGGCATGGGGGACCCCAAAATGGGACCCCCAGAGTGACCCCTGGGACCCCCAGAGTGTCCCCATGTGCCCTCTCCCACTTGCCCCCATCCCTTCCCGAATCCCCCTCCCCTCTTTCCCGTCCCTCACCTTTGTCCCCCACCTCCCTGTGCACCCAGCCCCTCCCGAAGCCCCCAACCCCTTTTCCCCCTCCCCAATTCCCTTTTCTCCCCATCCCTCACCCTTCTCCCCCACCTCCCTGTGCACCCAGCCCCTCCGAAGCCCCCAGCCCCTTTTCCCCCTCCCCAATTCCCTTTTCTCCCCATCCCTCACCTTTCTCCCCCACCTCCCTGTGCACCCAGCCCCTCCCGAAGCCCCCAACCCCTTTTCCCCCTCCCCAATTCCCCTTTTGCCCCCGTCCCTCACCTTTGTCTTCCACCTCCCTGTGCACCCAGCCCCCAGACCCTTTTCCCCCCGTCCCTCACCCTTCTCCCCCACCTCCCTGTGCACCCAGCCCCTCCCGAAGCCCCCAGCCCCTTTTCCCCCGTCCCTCACCTTTGTCCCCCACCTCCCTGTGCACCCAGCCCCTCCCGAAGCCCCCAGCCCCTTTTCCCCCCGTCCCTCACCTTTGTCCCCCACCTCCCTGTGCACCCACTCGGCGGCGCGGCGGATGCTGTCGGAGCGGGTGACATCGAGCAGGACGGTTCTCAGGTGTCCCCCGGGGGTGTCCCCGCGCAGGCTCTCGGCGCCCTGCGGGGTCAGGCACGCCGCCAGCACCCGGTAGCCCTGGCGGGCCAAGCGCCGCGCCAGCAGGCGCCCGAAGCCGCTGTCGCAGCCCGTGATGAACACGTGCTTGTCCCGCACCGACGGCAGCGTGCGCCGGTCCCGCAGCAGCCACAGCAGCGCCCAGAGCAGGGCCAGGAGCGCCAGGTACGGCAACATGGCCTGGGGACAGGGACATCAACCCTGGGTGACACTGACAGGTACGGGAACATGGCCTGGGGACAGGGACATCAACCCTGGGTGACACTGATAGGTACGGGAACATGGCCTGGGGACAGGGACATCAACCCTGGGTGACACTGCCAGGTACGGGAACATGGCCTGGGGACAGGGACATCAACCCTGTGTGACACTGACAGTGCTGGGGACAGGGACATCAACCCTGGGTGACACTGACAGGTACGGCAACATGGCCTGGGGACAGGGACATCAACCCTGGGTGACACTGATAGGTACGGGAACATGGCCTGGGGTGGGGACAGGGGACATCAACCCTGGGTGACACTGACAGTGCTGGGGACGGGGACATCAACCCTGTGTGACACTGCCAGGTACGGCAACATGGCCTGGGGACAGGGACATCAACCCTGGGTGACACTGCCACTGCCAGGTACGGGAACATGGCCTGGGGACAGGGACATCAACCCTGGGTGACACTGACAGTGCCAGGTACGGCAACATGGCCTGGGGGACAGGGACATCAACCCTGGGTGACACTGACAGGTACGGGAACATGGCCTGGGGTGGGGACAGGGGACATCAACCCTGGGTGACACTGACAGTGCTGGGGACAGGGACATGGCCTGGGGACAGGGACATCAACCCTGGGTGACACTGACAGTGCTGGGGACAGGGACATCAACCCTGGGTGACACTGACAGTGCTGGGGACAGGGACATGGCCTGGGGACAGGGACATCAACCCTGTGTGACACTGACAGGTACGGGAACATGGCCTGGGGACAGGGGACATCAACCCTGGGTGACACTGACAGTGCTGGGGACAGGGACATGGCCTGGGGACAGGGGACATCAACCCTGGGTGACACTGACAGTGCCAGGTACGGGAACATGGCCTGGGGACAGGGACATCAACCCTGGGTGACACTGACACTGCTGGGGACAGGGACATGGCCGGGGGACAGGGGACATCAACCCTGGGTGACACTGACAGTGCTGGGGACAGGGACATCAACCCTGGGTGACACTGACAGTGCTGGGGACAGGGACATGGCCTGGGGACAGGGACATGGCCTGGGGACAGGGGACATCAACCCTGTGTGACACTGACAGTGCTGGGGACAGGGACATCAACCCTGTGTGACACTGACACTGCCAGGGACAGGGACATGGCCTGGGGACAGGGACACGTGTGACACCCGCCCTGTGTGACACTGACAGTGCCACCAGGGCCAGGTACCAGGAACATGGCCTGGGGACAGGGACATCAACCTGGGTGACACTGACAGTGCCAGGTACAGCAGCATGGCCTGGGGGACAGGGGACATCAGGGACCCTCACTCTGTGTGACACTGCCAGTGCCACCACTGCCACCAGAGCCAGCAGTGCCAGGTACAGCCACATGGCCTGGGGAAACAGGGGACATGTGGGACCTCTGCCCTGTGTGACACTGCCAGTGCCAGGTACAGAAACATGACCTGGGGGACACGGGACACGTGTGACACATGAGAGAGACCCCCACCCTGTGTGACCCCCGCCCTGTGTGATCCTCCCAGTGCCAGGTACAGCAGCATGGCCTGGGGGGGACAGGGACATCAGAGACCCCCACCACAGAGACCCCTACTCTGTGTGACACTGCCAGTGCCAGGTACAGTCACAGGGCCTGGGAGGGGACAAGGCACATGTGTGACCCCTGCCAGGACCCCCCGAGGGGCTCAGTGGGACCCCCAGCCCCTCCACCCTACCCCGAGCACGGGGGTCTCTCCCCTGGGACAGAGCGGTCACTCGGGACTGACCCCTCGGGACTGACCCGTGCCTGGCCCCGGTCACTCCGCTCTGGCTCCGCCTCCTGTGTCCCCCCGGGTGCCCGATTGGGGAGGGGTCCCCCCAAAGCCCCTCCCGGGCCGGGCCGGGCCGAGCCGGGAGCTCCCCCCCAGCCCCGCCGTGTCCCGCTCTGGCCCGGGCCAGGCCCGGATTAACGGGGCCGCGTCACGGCCGGGCACGGGGGGGGCTCCGGGGGGGTCCCCTCGGGCCCGTTCCCCCCGCCCGGGGCAGCGGCGACCCCCGGGACCCCCCGGGACCCCCCAGGACAGACCCTGCCCAGCCCGGGACCCCCAGCCCGGCTGTGCCCGTGTGGGGAGGGGGCCCATGGGGGCCGTGTGACCCCCCCAGCAGGGACCCGGACCCCCCTGCGGGACCCCCATGGGGGGAATTGGGGTCTCAGGACTCTCATGGGGGGGATTTCGGGTGTCAGGACCCCTTTAATGAGGATTTGGGGTCTCAGGACCCCCATCCGGGGGGGGGGTTGGGGTCTCATGACCTCCATTGGGGGGACTTGCAGTCTCAGGAATCCCCTGGGGAGGGTTTGGGGTCTCAGGACCCCCACTGGGGGGGGGCTTTGGGGTCTCAGGACCCCCATCCGGGGGTGTTTTGGGGTGTCAGGACTCCCCCATTGTTGGTTTGGGGGTTGGACCCCCAAAGGGCAGCAGGGACCACCCTCGGATTTGGGGGGAGCACCCGGGGTTTGTCCTGTGCCCCCCTCCAGAACCCCCATGGGGGGGTTTGGGGTGTCAGGACCCCCCATCCGGAGGAATTTGGGGTCTCAGGACCCCCCATCGGGCAGGGTTTGGGGTCTCAGGACCCCCCTTTTACCCCCCAGCCTGGGATTTGAGGGTGACCCCGGGGGTCTGCCCTGTGTCCCCAGAGCCCCCCCCCCAAAACAGGAGACCCCCGGTATGGGGGGGTGCAGAGGGGGGGGGGGGGGGGGTCCCCATCTCCTTCCTGGGGACAGAGGGGGGGGGGTCCCCACATCCTTCGGGGGTTGCAGGGGGGGGTCCCCAATTCCCTCTGGGGGGGGGGGCAAAGGGGGGGTCCCCATCTCCTTACTGGGGCAGATGGGGGTCCCCAAGTTTCTCAGGGTTGCAGAGGGGGGGGTCCCCACTTCCCTCAGGGTTGCAGAGGGGGGGTCCCCAAGTTTCTCAGGGTTGCAGAGGGGGGGTCCCCAAGTTTCTCAGGGTTGCAGAGGGGGGGGTCCCCACTTCCCTCAGGGTTGCAGAGGGGGGGTCCCCACTTCCCTCAGAGGGCCCTTAAGTCCCTCCGGGGGTCCCCAATTCCCTCCGGGGGTCCCCAAGTCCTTCGGGGGGCTCCCCATGTACCTGGGGGGGCCAGAGGGGGGTCCCCACTTCCCTCAAGGGGTCCCCACGTACCTCGGGGGTGCAGAGGGAGGGTCCCCACTTCCATCAGGGGTGCAGAGGGAGGGGTCCCCAAATCCCTCAGGGATGCAGGGGGGTGGTCCCCACTATGTCGGGGGGCAGGGGGGGGGGTCCCCAAGTCCCTCTGGGAAGGGAATGGGGGGTCCCCAATCCTCTCGGGGGGGGTCCCCATGTACCTGGGGGGGCCAGAGGGGGGTCCCCACTTCCCTCAAGGGGTCCCCACGTACCTCGGGGGTGCAGTGGAAGGGTCCCCACTTCCATCAGGGTTGCAGAGGGAGGGGTCCCCAAATCCCTCAGGGATGCAGGGGGTGGTCCCCACTATGTCGGGGGGCAGGGGGGGGGGTCCCCAAGTCCCTCTGGGAATGGAATGGGGGGTCCCCAATCCTCCAGGGGGGGGTCCCCACGTACCTGGGGGGGCTGCGGGCGCTGCTCCGGCCGCGGCCTCGGGGCCGTGTGAGCCGGGGGGGGGGCGGGGAGCAGGGGAGGGGTCCGGGGGGATTTGGGGCGGGGGGGGGGGCCAAGGCCGCTCCTCCCCGTGCCTGGCACGGCCACAAATCCCCCGGGGGTAGGGGAGGGATTGGGAAACTTTGAGGGGAAATCACCCCAAAATGGGGGAAAAATCACCCCAAAATGGGGCCCTGAAACCCCCACAATGGGGGCAAAATCACCCCAAAATGGGGAAAATCACCCCAAAATGGGGCCCTGAAAATGGGCCCTGACCCCCCCCCCCCACTACAGGAAAATCATCCAAAATGGGCCCTGACTCCTAAATGGGGGAAAATCACCCCAAAATGGGCCCTAAGTTCCCCCCAATAGGGAAAAATCACCCCAAAATGGGCCTTAACACCCCTTCAATGGGGGAAAATCACCCCAAAATGGGCCCTGAAAACCCCACAATGGGGAAAAATCATCCCAAAATGGGCCCTGACTCCTAAATGGGGGAAAATCACCCCAAAATGGGCCCTGAGTTTCCCCCAATGGGGAAAGATCACCCCAAAATGGGCCTTAACACCCCTTCAATGGGGAAGATCACCCCAAAATGGGCCCTGCCTCCTAAATGGGGGAAAATCACCCCAAAATGGGCCTTAACACCCCTTCAATGGGGGAAAATCACCCCAAAATGGGCCTTGAAAACCCCACAATGGGGAAAGATCACCCCAAAATGGGCCCTGAGTTCCCCCCAATGGGGAAAGATCACCCCAAAATGGGCCTTAACACTCCTTCAATGGGTGAAAATCACCCCAAAATGGGGGAAAATCACCCCAAAATGGGCCTTAACACTCCTTCAATGGGGGAAAATCACCCCAAAACGAACCCTGCCCCCCTCCCCCCCATGAGGAATTAAACCCCCCCACCCCCGGATGAGGGGGAGCCCCCCCGGGGGCACCGAGCACCCAAAAATGGCCCCTTTGTCCCCAATCAAAGCAGCCTCAGAGCCTGGGTAAGCACTAAAGAGGATGAGGGGGCTTAGGGGGGGATTTGGGGAGGGGGGGGCTGTGCCAGGGTCCCCCTGGCCCGGCCTGACCCCCCCCACACACCCCCCCTGCCCCTCCCCTTTATTCCACACCCCCATTTATTGCATTGCTCTCAGTGCTGGGGGTGGCAGCATGGTGAGACCCCCACTGGTTATTTGGGTCTGGGGGGTTTCTGGGGGGGGTTTTGGGGGTCCCTCAGGAGCAGGAGGGCTGCAGCTGCCCCTTGTAGACGTACTCGAGGGCGGTGGCGATGGTCCTCATGTCCAGCTCGATGCTCCTGGCCCAGTTCTCCACGTCACCGATCTCCTGAGGGTGGGCGGGTTTGGGGAGGGGGATTTTGGGGAGGGGGCTCACCCCATCCTGTTCCACTAAGGGGCCCTGGGACCCTCTGGGTGCTCCTCAAGACCCCCAAGATGTTCCCCAAATTCCCAAAATGTTCCTCAAGATGCCCTGGATGTTCGTCAGGACCCCCAAGATGTTCCTCAAGACCCCCCAGAACCCCCTGAGCTCTGCCCAAGACCCCCAAGATGTTCCCCAAGACCCCCGAAATGTTGCCCAGGACCCCCAAAATGTTCCTCAAGATGCCCTGGATGTTCGTCAGGACCCCCAAGATGTTCCCCAAATTCCCAAAATGTTCCTCAAGATGCCCTGGATGCTCGTCAGGATCCCCAAGATGTTCCTCAAGACCCCTTGGGTGCTCCTCAAGACCCCCAAAGGACCCCCTGGGTACCGCCCAAGACCCCCAAAATGTTCCCCAAGACCCCCGAGCTGTTGCCCAGGACCCCCAAGATGTTCCCCAAGACCACCCAGAACCCCCTGAGCTCTGCCCAAGACCCCCAAAATGTTCCCCAAGACCCCTGGGTGCTCCTCAAGACACCACAGGACCCCCTGGGTACTGCCCAAGACCCCCAAAATGTTCCCCAAGACCCCTGAGATGTTGCCCAGGACCCCCAAGATGTTCCTCAAGATCCCCCAGAACCCCCCAGGTACTGCCCAAGACCCCCAAAATGTTCTCCAAGACCTCCAAGATTCCCCAAGGCCCCCTGGATGCTCCTCACCACCTCCCCAGGACCCCCTGGGTGCTGCTCAGACCCCAAAAATGTTCCCCAAGACCCCCAAAATGTTCCCCAAGCCCCCCAAGATGTTCCCCAAGCCCCCCAAGATGTTCCCCAAGACCCCCTGGGTGCTCCTCAAGACCCGCTCTGGGCTGGGTTTTGGGGTGGTTTTGGGCTGGATTTTGGGGCGTGTTTGGGGTGGCTTTTAGGGTGTTTTTTGGGGTGTGTTTTAGGGTGGTTTTGGGGTGTGTTTTTGGAGTGGTTTTTGGGTGTTTTTTGGGGTGTTTTAGGGTGTTTTTTGGGGTGTGTTTGGGGTGTGTTTTGGGGCATGTTTTGGGGTAGTTTTGGGGTGAGTTTTAGGGTGTGTTTTGGGGTGTATTTGGGGTGGGTTTTGGCTCTGTTTTTGGCGTATATTTGGGGTGCGTTTTAGGGTGATTTTGGGCTGTATTTGGGCTGTGTTTTTGGGGTATTTTTAGTGGGGTTCCCCACCTTGAGGGCCTGGTTGAAGCTCCCCACCATGGTGATCCAGTGGCCGCTCTGGGCTGGGTTTTTGTGGTGGGTTTGGGGCTGTATTTGAGCTGTGTTTGGGCTGTGGTTTTGGGGTATTTTCGGGGTGATTTTGGGCTGTGTTTTGGGGTATTTTGGGGTGTTTTTGGGTGGTGTTTTGGGGCGGTGTTTTGGGGTATTTTGGGGGTGTTTTTGGGCTGTATTTTGGGGTATTTTTGGGCTGTGTTTTAGGGTATTTTGGGGTGGTTTTGGGTGGTGTTTTGGGGTATTTTTGGGGAGTTTTGGGGCGGTGTTTTGGGGTATTTTTGGGGTGATTTTGGGGTATTTTTTGGGTGATTTTGGGCTGTGTTTTGGGGTATTTTTGGGCGGTGTTTTTGGGGTATTTTTGGGGTGATTTTGGGGTATTTTTGGGGTGTTTTTGGGCTGTGTTTTAGGGTATTTTGGGGTGTTTTTGGGCTGTGTTTTGGGGTATTTTTGGGGTGTTTTGGGGCTGTGTTTTGGGGTATTTTTGGGGTGATTTAGGGCTGTGTTCCGTGGGTTTTTCCCCACCTTGAGGGCCTGGTTGAAGCTCTCCACCATAGCAATCCACTGGGCGCTCTGGGCTGGGTTTGGGGCTGTGTTTTGGGGTGATTTTGGGCTGTGTTTTGGGGTGTTTTTGGGCTGTGTTTTGGGGTGTTTTTGGGCGGTGTTTTGGGGTGTTTTTGGGCTGTGTTTTAGGGTATTTTGGGGTGGTTTTGGGCTGTGTTTTGGGGTATTTTGGGGTGTTTTTGGGTGGTGTTTTGGGGTATTTTGGGGTGTTTTTGGGCTGTGTTTTGGGGTATTTTGGGGTGTTTTTGGGCGGTGTTTTGGGGTATTTTGGGGTGTTTTTGGGCGGTGTTTTGGGGTATTTTTGGGGTGATTTAGGGCTGTGTTTTGGGGTGTTTTTGGGGTGTTTTTGGGGTATTTTTGGGGTGTTTTTGGGGTATTTTTGGGGTGTTTTTGGGGTATTTTTGGGGTGTTTTGGGGGTCTGTTTTGGGGTATTTTTGGGGTGTTTTTGGGATATTTTTGGGGTGTTTTGGGGCGGTGTTTTAGGGTGTTTTTGGGGTGATTTAGGGCTGTGTTCCGTGGGTTTTTCCCCACCTTGAGGGCCTGGTTGAAGCTCTCCACCATGGCGATCCACTGGCCGGTCTGGCGGGCGAACTGAGCCGCCTGCACCTGCAGCGTCTTCACCTCCTGGTCCAGTTTGCGCTGGTTCACGTAGGCCTGGGCCACCCTGGGGGGACATGGGGGGGTCGCCAGGGGGGACATGGGGGTCCCCAGAGGGTCTGTGGAGGGCTGGAAGTTCCCAGGTGGGGTTTGGGATCCCCATGAGGGGTTTGGGGTTCGGGTGAGGGGTGGTCCCAGAAGGAATTGAGGGTCCCCAGGCAAAATTTGGGGTCTCCATGAGGGGCTTGGGGTCCCCATAATGGGTTTGGGGTCTCCAGGAGGGATTTGGGGTCCCCAGGTGAGGTCTGGGGTCTTCAGACAGGGTTTGGGGTTGGGGGGGGTTGGTCCCATAATGAATTGGGGATCCCAGAGGGGTTTGGGTGTGGGGTGTCTCATAAGGAATTGAGGGTCCCAGGGGATTTGGGAGTCCCTGGGCAGGGTTTGGTGTTCAGGGAGAGGCTGTCCCATAAGGAATTGGGGGTCCCAGAGGGGTTTGGGTGTGGGGTGTCCCATAAGGAATTGGGGGTCCCGGGCTCACCCCACGTTCAGGTGATCCACCAGGGCCTCGGTGAGGCGGGTGGCGGCCGCGATGGCGTCCCGGCGGCGCCGCTCTGGGGGGGGACACGCGGGAACAGCGCCGTGAGGGGCGGCGGGACCCCCGCCCGGCCTGACGCACCGCGTGACGTCAGCACCGCATCGCCTGACGTCAGCATGCTCCCGTGTGGCGTCACCGTGCGAAGCCTTCCCTCCCCCCCTCAGGGTCCCTCAGGCTTCCCTCCCTTTCCTCCCCTCTTGACAGACAGCCTCGCAGCCAATGAGACGCCGCGCTGCGCTGAGCGACAGCCGCAGTAGCCAATGGGGCGCGGCGGGCGGGGTTCGTTGCCATGGGGACGGGGGGCGGGGCTCACCCTGCAGCTCGCGCCGCTCGCTCTGGCGGGCCTGGTGCTCCTTCAGCAGCCGGGACAGCATGGCGGCCGCCGCGTCACGTGACACAAACACACATTTATAACATCGGGCACGTGACCGAAGGGACGCCCCGCCCCTTCACAGTGCGTCACCAGCACGTGAGCGGGGCGGGAAAGCAGCCACGTGACCTGGGGGGGGTATAGGGGATCTATAGGGGATGGGGGGGGGTCCTATAAGCCAGGAATGGGGTAAAAATCTCCTGGGAGTGGGGAAAAATAAAATTTGGGATGCTCATCCTGAAATAAACCCCAAAAATAAACTTGGAAAATAAATCCTGAAAATAAACTCCAAAAATTAATCCCAAAATAAACCCCGAAAATAAATCTCAAAAAATAAATCCCCAAAAATAAACCCTGAAAACAACCCCCAAAAATAAATCCTGACAATAGGTCCCGAAAATAAACCCCCATAAATAAACCCCAAAAATAAACCCCTGAAATAAACCCCCGAAATAAAACTCTAAAAATAAAATTAAAATTAAAAAAAAAATAAAACTAAAATCACCCAAAAAAACCCCCTGAAATAAACCCTAAAATTAAAATTAATAAAATTAAAAACCTCCAAAATAAACCCCTGAAATAAACCCCCAGTATAAAAAATAAAATTAAAAAGAAATAAAAATAAACCCCCCAATAAACCCCCCAAATAAAACCCAAAAATAAAAATAAGATCAAATAAAACCCAAAACTAAAATTAAAAATTAAAATAAATAAAAAGAAAACCCCAAAACAAACCCCCAAAAATAAAAATGTGAAGAATTGAGCTGGGGAGGGCCAAGGGGGGGTTTGGACCCCCCGATCCCGCTCGGACCCCCCCAAAATCCCCCCAAAATCCCGGGGGGGAGGGGCCGGGCAGGTTCACACGGCCCCGACGCTCCCGAAAATCCCAAAAAAATCCCAAAAATCCCCAGGGGGGCTCTGAGAGGAGCTAAAAATAACCCAGGGCTGGAAAAATCCCAATTCCACCCCAAAAATAACCCAGAGCTGGAAAAATCCCAATTCCACCCCAAAAATAACCCGGGAGATGGAAAACGGCCCAAAATCCCAATCCCACCCCAAAAATCCTCCCTGAGCTATGGGGTCAGTGCCGGGGTTTGGGGTCACTCCCCGTGTTTGGGGTCCTGGAATTTGGGGTCACCCCCTGGATTTGGGGTCTCTCTTTTGGATTTGGGGTCAATCCCCGGTGCCAGGATCAGTCTCTGGGTTTGGGGTCATTTCCTGCATTTGGGGTCACTCCAGGAATTTGGGGTCACTCCATGGGTTTGGGGTCACTCCATGGGTTTGGGGTCAGTGGGTTTGGGGTCAGTGTCTGGTTTTGGGGTCAGTGCCCGGATTTGGGGTCACTCCAGGAATTTGGGGTCACTCCTTGTGTTTGGGGTCAGTGCCTGTGTTTGAGGTGAGTCCCGAGATTTGGGGTCACTTTGAGGATTTGGGGTCACCCCCTGGATTTGGGGTCTCTCTTTTGGATTTGGGGTCAATCCCCGGTGCAAGGATCAGTCTCTGGGTTTGGGGTCATTTCCTGCATTTGGGGTCACTCAGGAATTGGGGGTCAGTGCCTGGTTTTGGGGTCACTCCAGGAATTTGGGGTCACTCCGTGGGTTTGGGGTCATTCCCAGTGCCGGATCACTCCCTGGGTTTGGGAGTTACTCTGTAGGTTTGGGGTCACTCTCTGGATTTGGGGTCACTCCAGGAATTTGGATCACTCCGGGATTTAGGGCCAGCTCCTGGATTTGGGGTCCCTCCCCAGATTTGGTGTCAATGCCTGGATTTGGGGTCACTCCAGGAATTTGGGGTCACTCCCCAGTGCCTGGGTCTGGGGTCAGTGCCGAGATTTGGGGTCACTCTGGGAACCTGGGGTCACTCTCTGGACTTGGGATCCCTCCCCGGTATTTGGGGTCACTCCCTGAATTTGGGGGTCAGTCCTCGGGATTTGGGGTCACTCCGCGGGTTTGGGGTCAGCTCCTGGGTTTGGATTCAGTCCTGGGATTTGGGGTCACTCCCCATATTTGGGGTCACTCCCTGTCCTATGAGGTCACTGCCAGGGCCTGGATTTGGGGTCACTCCAGGGGTTTGGGGTCAGTGCCTGGGTTTGGGCTCAGTCCCGGGATTTGGGGTCACTCCCCAGATTTGGGGTCATTCGCTGGATTTGGGGTCATTCCCTGGGATTTGGGGTCACCCCTCGCCCTATGGAGCCAGTGCCTGGGTTTGGGGTCGCTCTCTGGATTTGGGGTCTCTCCCCACCCTATGGGATCACCCCTCGCCCTATGGGGTCCCTTCCCGGGATTTGGGGTCACTCCCCATATTTGGGGTCATTCCCTGTCCTATGGGGTCACTGCCAGGGCCTGGATTTGGGGTCACTCCAGGGGTTTGGGGTCACTCTGGGAATTTGGGGTCCCTCCCTGGTGCTGGGATCAGTGCCTGGATTTGGGGTCACTCCCCACCCTATGGGATCTCTGCAGGAATTTGGGGTGACTCCGGGAATTTGGGGTCACTCCCAGGATTTGGGGTCAATGCCGGGATTTGGGGTCACTCCTCATGTTTGGGGTCACTCTCCGGTATTTGGGCTCAGTCCCGGTATTTGGGGTCACCCCTCGCCCTCTGGGCTCCCTCTGTGGGTCTGGGGTCCCTCTGTGGGTCTGGGGTCCCTCCCTGGCTTTGGGGTCCCTCCCTCTGGTCGTGGCCCCGCCCCCTCCCTGCCCCGCCCCTCCCGGGGCTCTCCGGGGCTTCCCCGGTTCCGCGGGGGCGGGGCCGGGGCGGAGCCGCCCCCGGGAGTCGCGGGAGCCGCGGGCGGCGGCACCGGCGGGGCGGGGATGGCGAGCGGGGGCTGCCGGTGCCCACCGGGGCTTTTACCGGGGCCGTTAATGGGGCTACCGGGGCTCTGCCGGTGGCTAACGGCGATGTCCCTGCGGCTCCCGGGTCTACCGGGGCTGTCCCGGTGCCTACCGGGGCTGCTACCGGGACTCTACCGGTCGTTACCGGGGCTGTACCGGTGGCTACTGTCGGTGTCCTTGGGGCTATCGGGACTGTGCCAGTGCCTACCAGAGTTACCGGAGCTCTGCCGGTGGCTACCGGAGCCGTTCCTGTGGCTATCGGGGCTCTGCTCGGGGTTACCGGGACTCTACCGGTGGTTACCGGGACTCTACAAGTGGCTACTGTCGGTGTCCCTGTGGCTACCGGGACTTTGCCCGGGGCTACCGGCACTGTCCCCGGGGCTACCGGGACTGTGCCCGGTGTTACCGGCGCTGTTCCTGACGTTACCGGCGGCCGCCGCGTTCAACCTGGACGGGGCCAGCCCGGTGCTCAAGGACGGGGACCGGGGCAGCCTCTTCGGAGCGGCCGTGGCGCTGCACCGGCAGCTGAGCCCCGAGCCCCGGGCGTGGTGAGCGGGGAACCGGGGGGACCGGGGGGGACCGGGAGAGACCGAGAGGGACCGGGAGAAACCCGGGGGGAACCGGGAGGGACCGAGAGGGACCGGGGGGAACCCGGGGGGAACCGGGGGGAACCGGGAGGAACGGGGAGAACGGGAGGGACCGGGAGGAACCGGGGGAAACGGGGAGAACGGGAGGGACCGGGGGGGACCGGGGGGGGCGCGACCCCCGGGATGGGCAGGGAGGGACCCCCGGGAATGGGGGGGAACCGGGGTGGGGGGGTTCGGTTGAGGGGATTTTGGGGATTTGGCGATTTTGGGGGTTTGGGGGATTTTGCGGAATTCCAGGATTGGGGGGGATCCTGTTGAGGGGATTTGGGGGATTCTGGGGGTTCCGGAGTTGTGGGGATCCTATTGTCGGGATTTGGGGGAGTTTTGGAGGTTGGGGGGATCCTATTGTCGGGATTTGGGGGAGTTTTGAGGCGGTGGGATCCTATTGCCGGGATTTTGAGGGTTCAGGGGATCCTATTGCCGGGATTTGGGGAGTTTTTGGGTGGGGGGATCCTATTGAGGGGATTTGGGGTGTTTTGGGGGTTGGGGGGATCCTATTGCCGGGATTTGGGGGAGTTTTGAGGCGGGGGGATCCTATTGCCGGGATTTTGGGGGGAGATTTTGGGGATTCAGGGGATCCTATTGCCGGGATTTGGGGAGTTTTAGGGCAGGGAGGATCCTATTGAGGGGATTTGGGGAGTTTTAGGGCAGGGGGGATCCTATTGAGGGGATTTGGGGTGCTTTGGGGGTTGGGGGATCCTATTGCCGGGATTTGGGGAGTTTTGAGGCGGTGGGATCCTATTGCCGGGATTTTGGGGGGAGATTTTGGGGATTCAGGGGATTCTATTGCCGGGATTTGGGGGTTCAGGGTCTGGGGGGATCCTATTGCCGGGGTTTGGGGGATTTTGGGAGTTTTGGGGCAGGGGGATTCTATTGCCGGGATTTTGGGGGGAGATTTTGGGGATTCAGGGGATCCTATTGCCGGTATTTGGGGAGTTTTAGGGCAGGGGGGATCCTTTTGCCGGGATTTGGGGGTTCAGGGTCTGGGGGGATTCCATTGCCGGGATTTTGGGGGGTTCGGGAGCGCCGGGAGCCGCGGGGCTGAGGGGGAGCGGGACCCCCGGAGCGACCCCAGAGAGAGGGGACGGTGCCAAAGGGACAGGGACAGAAGGGACAGGAGGGACAGACACAGGGACAGACACAGGGACAGACACAGGGACGGTGTCGGTGTCGCGGTCAGGCCGCCTGCGCGGCCGGGATTATTCAGCATTAGCGGGGGATGGGGGCCCTGGGGGGGCCCTGGGGGGGCTCTGGGGGGGCTCAGGGGGTCTCGGGGTCCCAGCGCTGCCCCGGAGCTCTCGGCTGGAGCGACCCCCCCCGGCCGGACCCCCCCGGGCCGTGCGGCGAACGCCCACCCGCGACTGCCGTGTCCGCGTGTCCCTCTGTCCTCCGTGTCCCTCTGTCCTCGTGTCCCTCTGTCCCCCCGTGTCCCTCTGTCCTCCGTGTCCGTGCGTCCCTGTGTCCCACTACTCCAGTGTCCCCATATTCCCACGGCCCGTGTCCCCCTGTCCTCCGTGTCCCCGTGTCCTACTACCCCAGTGTCCCCCTGTCCCCGTGTCCCCATGTCCTCTGTGTCCCCCTGTCCCTCTGTTCCTCATATCCCCCCTGTCCCCGTGTCCTCGTGTCCCACTACCCCAGTGTCCCCAATGTCCCCACGTCCCTCTGTCCCCCCGTGTCCCCCTGTCCTCTGTGTCCCCATGTCCCCAATGTCCCTGTGTGCCGCTACCCCAGTGTCCCCCTGTCCTCCGTGTCCCCCTGTCCTACTACCCCAGTGTCTCCCTGTCCCCATGTCCTCACATCCCCCTGTCCCTCTGTCCCCCATATCCCCCTGTCCCCCTGTGTCCCTGTGTCCCTCCCGCTTCTCCCGGGCCATTCCCGGGGGTCTCTCAGCCCTGGCTGTCACCGCGTCCCCCCCGTGTCCCCCCCTTGTCCCGGTGTCGCCGCTGTCGCCGCGGTGTCGCAGCGCTGCCGCCCGCGCCGCGTTCCTGGCACCGAGGGCGGCTTTGGCCTCGCTGCCCGGGCCAGGTGGCGGCGGAACCGGGCTGGGCTCGGCTCCCTCACTGTCCCCTGGCTGTCCCCCATTGTCCCCTCACTGTCCCCCGCTGTCCCCCGATGTCCCCCACTGTCCCTCGCTGTCCTCGCAGTCCCCTGTTGTCCCTCATATCCCCCGTGTCCCCCGCTGTCCCCCGATGTCCCCCACTGTCCCTCGCTGTCCTCGCTGTCACCTGTTGTCCCTCATATCTCCCGTGTCCCCCACTGTCCCCCACTGTCCCCCGTGTCCCCCGGCCTGTCCCGGCCCCGTGGGGCGCGGGTGTCTCGGTGTCCCCGCTCCTTTTTTGGCCATGCTGCTCCCGGGTTATTTTGAGTGAATTCCGGGTTATTTTTACCTCTTCTGCCTCCCCGCCACCCCCGTGGGCTCCGCCGCGTCCCCCCCGCGCCACCGGCACCGCCCGGGTTCGGGGACCCTCGGGGACCCCTCCCCAAATCCTCACGGGGGTCCCGGAGGATGTCTGGGGTGTCCCCTCCTGTCCCCACAATGTCCCCGCAGTGTCGCTGCTTGGTGGGGCTGGCACCGAGCCGGGCACGGGGGTGGCACAGCTGCACCCGGAGGGGGCTTGGTCACCCTCGGGGACCCCTCCCCAAATCCTAGCGGGGGTCCCGGGAGGGTCCCCTCCTGTCCCCTCCTGTCCCCACAGTGTCCCCCCAGCAGCTGCCGCGCCAGGGGGGTACCAAGGGGGGCTCGGTGACCCTCGGGGACCCCTCCCCAAACCCTGACAGGGGTCCCAGGGGTGTCCGAGGGGTGTCCGGGGTGTCCCCACAGTGTCCCCCTCCCCAGGCTGGCACCGCGCTGGGCACGGGGGTGGCACAGCCGTGCCGGAGGGGGCTCGATGACTCTCGGGGACCCCTCCCCAAATCCCGACCGGGGTCCCGGGGGTGTCCGGGGTGTCCCCTCCTGTCCCCACAGCGTCCCCACAGCAGCTGCCGGGCCCGGGGGTGGCACAGCCGGTACCGGGGGGTTCCGTGACCCCCGGGGACTCCTCCCCACGCCCTGACGGGGGTCGCTGCCCTGCCAGGCTGCTCGTGGGAGCCCCCCGGGCGCGGGCGCTGCCCGGCCAGGCCGCCAACATCAGCGGGGCTCTGTTCGCCTGCCCGCTGAGCGCCGAGCCCTCCGACTGCTGGAGGGTCCCCATCGATGGCGGAGGTGAGCGGGGGTCCCGGGGGGTCCCGGGGGGTCCCCAGGGAGGGTCCGGGCCGGGCTGACCCCCCCGGTGCCCGCAGAGGATCCGCAGCGAGAGAGCAAAGAGAACCAATGGCTGGGGGTCAGCGTGCAGAGCCAAGGGCCCGGCGGCAAGGTCGTGGTGAGCACCGGCACGGGGACACCGGGATGCATGGGGACACCGGCACGGGGACACCGGGATGGGGACACCGGGATGGGGACAGTGGGATGGATGGGGACACCGGGATGGGGACACTGGGATGCATGGGGACACCGGGATGGATGGGGACACCGGCACAGGGACACCGGGATGGGGACACCGGGATGCATGGGGACACCGGGGTGGGGACACTGGGATGGATGGGGATAGAGAGATGGGGACAGCGAGACAGGCACATAGGGATGGGGACATCAGGGTGGGGACACTGGGATGGGGACACCGAGGTGGATGGGGACACCGGGGACAGTGGGATGGGGACACCAGGGCGGGGACACCGGGGAGGGACAGCGGGATGGATAGGGACACTGGGATGGGGACATCGGGGACACCGGGATGAGGACACCGGGGACACTGGGATAGGGACACCGGGATGGATGGGGCACCAGGATGGGGACACCGGGATGGATGGGGACACCGGGGACACCAGAGTGGATGAGAACACCGGGATGGGGACAGCGGGATGGATGTGGACACGGGATGCGGACACGGGATGGGGACACGGGATGGGGACACGGGGTGGGGACACGGGATGGGGACACGGGGTGGGGACACGGGACGGGCACACCGGGGACACCTCGGCCGGCTGTCCCCATCGCCGCTGTCCCTCGCTGTCCCCAGACCTGCGCGCACCGCTACGAGGTGCGGCACCGCGTGCGGCAGCCGCTGGAGACGCGGGACGTGATCGGGCGCTGCTTCGTGCTGAGCCAGGACCTGCGGGAGCGCGACGAGCTGGACGGCGGCGAGTGGAAATTCTGCGAGGGGCGAGCGCCGGGCCACGAACGGTTCGGGTTCTGCCAGCAGGGCCTGGCGGCCGCCTTCAGCCCCGACCGGCGCTACGTGCTGCTGGGGGCCCCGGGGACGTACAACTGGAAGGGTGAGGGGCGGTGAGACCCCCGCCCACTGAGGGTTTGGGGAATCTGGGGGCTGTTTCTGCTGGGGGCACCCGGGACATACAGCTGGAAGGGTGAGGGGCGGTGAGACCCCTGCCCAGGGGGAATTTGGGGGGTCTGGGGGTGTATCTCTGCTGGGGGCTCCGGGGATGTACAGCTGGAAGGGTGAGGGGAGATGGGACCCCAAAACGGGGGTCTGGGGGCTGTTTCTGCTGGGGGCACCCGGGACATACAGCTGGAAGGGTGAGGGGCGGTGAGACCCCCGCCCACTGAGGGTCTGGGGGCTGTTCCTGCTGGGGACATCGGGCACCTACTGCTGGAAGGGTGAGGGGCGGTGAGACCCCTGCCCACTGAGGGTCTGGGGGCTGTTCCTGCTGGGGGCTCCGGGGATGTACAGCTGGAAGGGTGAGGGGTGGTGAGACCCCCGCCCACTGAGGGTCTGGGGGCTGTTTCTGCTGGGGGCACCCGGGACATACAGCTGGAAGGGTGAGGGGCGGTGAGACCCCTGCCCAGGGGGAATTTGGGGGGTCTGGGGGTGTATCTCTGCTGGGGGCTCCGGGGACGTACAGCTGGAAGGGTGAGGGGAGATGGGACCCCCTAACAGGGGATTTGGGGGGTGGGACACTCACAACTGGGGCGATGGGACCCCCCCCGGGGGATGTGGGACCCACAACTGGGAGGGCGAGGGACGGTGGGACCCCTTAACGGGGGGATTTGGGGGTCTGGGGGCTGTTCCTGCTGGGGGCACCGGGGATGTACAATTGCAAGGGTGAGGGGCCATGGGACCCCTCCCACAGTGGGGGTTTGGGGGGTGTGGGACCAATAACTGGGAGGGTGAGGGGCGTTTGGGGGGTGCGGGGGGGTCCCCAGGTGTGCCCGGGTGATGCTGGGGCTGGGGGTGCTCAGGCCGAGCACGAGGGTCCCTCGGTGTTCCTGGGGGTCCCCGCAGTGTCCCCCTCACCTGGGGAGGGGTCCCGGCTCAAACAGAGCCCCTTGGAGCCCTCGGTGTCCCCATTGTCCCCATTGTCCCCATTGCCCCCATTGTCCCCACTGTCCCCATTGTCCCCATTGTTCCCATTGTCCCCATTGTCCCCATTGCCCCCATTGTTCCCATTGTCCCCATTGTCCCCATTGTCCCCATTGTCCCCATTGCCCCCATTGTCCCCACTGTCCCCATTGTCCCCATTGTCCCCATTGCCCCCATTGTTCCCATTGTCCCCCTGTCCCCTGGGAAGGGGTCCCAGCTCAGCCACAGCCCCATGGACCCCTCGGTGTCCCCACTGCCCCCATTGCCCCCATTGTCCCCACTGTCCCCATTGTCCCCACTGTCCCCCCGGGCCCGCAGGCACGGTGCGCCTGGAGCGGCTCCAGCAGAGCTCCCTGGTGTCCCCAATGTCCCCACTGTCCCCACTGTCCCCAATGTCCCTCCATTGTCCCCACTGTCCCCACTGTCCCCAATGTCCCCCCACTGTCCCCACTGTCCCCGGGCCCCACAGGCACGGTGCGCCTGGAGCAGCTCCAGCAGAGCTCCCTGGTGTCCCCAATGTCCCCAATGTCCCTCCATTGTCCCCACTGTCCCCATTGCCCCCCCACTGTCCCCGGGCCCGCAGGCACCGTGCGCCTGGAGCGGCTCCAGCAGAGCTCCCTGGTGTCCCCAATGTCCCCCCACTGTCCCCAATGTCCCCCCACTGTCCCCATTGTCCCCACTGTCCCCGGGCCCGCAGGCACGGTGCGCCTGGAGCGGCTCCAGCAGAGCCCCCTGTCCCCACTGTCCCCACTGTCCCCATTGTCCCCATTGTCCCCATTGTCCCCCCGGGCCCGCAGGCACGGTGCGCCTGGAGCGGCTCCAGCAGAGCTCCCTGGTGTCCCCAATGTCCCCCCATTGTCCCCACTGTCCCCGGGCCCGCAGGCACCGTGCGCCTGGAGCAGCTCCTGCAGAGCCCCCTGTCCCCAATGTCCCTCCATTGCCCCCAATGTCCCCCCGTGTCCCCACTGTCCCCACTGTCCCCGGGCCCGCAGGCACCGTGCGCCTGGAGCAGCTCCAGCAGAGCTCCCTGGTGTCCCCAATGTCCCCCCGTGTCCCCCCATTGTCCCCAATGTCCCCCCACTGTCCCCGGGCCCGCAGGCACCGTGCGCCTGGAGCGGCTCCAGCAGAGCTCCCTGGTGTCCCCAATGTCCCCCCAATGTCCCCCCACTGTCCCCGGGCCCGCAGGCACCGTGCTCCTGGAGCGGCTCCAGCAGAGCTCCCTGGTGTCCCCAATGTCCCTCCATTGTCCCCAATGTCCCCGGGCCCGCAGGCACCGTGCTCCTGGAGCGGCTCCAGCAGAGCTCCCTGGTGTCCCCAATGTCCCTCCATTGTCCCCAATGTCCCCCCACTGTCCCCACTGTCCCCGGCCCGCAGGCACCGTGCGCCTGGAGCGGCTCCAGCAGAGCTCCCTGGTGTCCCCAATGTCCCCCCATTGTCCCCCCTGTCCCCACTGTCCCCGGGCCCGCAGGCACGGTGCGCCTGGAGCGGCTCCAGCAGAGCTCCCTGGTGTCCCCAATGTCCCCCCATTGTCCCCAATGTCCCACCACTGTCCCCATTGTCCCCACTGTCCCCGGGCCCGCAGGCACCGTGCGCCTGGAGCAGCTCCAGCAGAGCTCCCTGGTGTCCCCAATGTCCCTCCATTGTCCCCAATATCCCTCCATTGTCCCCAATGTCCCCAGTGTCCCCCCAATGTCCCCACTGTCCCCGGGCCCGCAGGCACCGTGCTCCTGGAGCGGCTCCAGCAGAGCTCCCTGGTGTCCCTAATGTCCCCCCATTGTCCCCAATGTCCCCCCATTGTCCCCAATGTCCCCGGGCCCGCAGGCACCGTGCGCCTGGAGCGGCTCCAGCAGAGCTCCCTGGTGTCCCCAATGTCCCCCCACTGTCCCCGGGCCCGCAGGCACCGTGCGCCTGGAGCAGCTCCAGCAGAGCTCCCTGGACCTGCTGCGCCCGGACGCCGGCCCGTTCGAAGCGGGGGGGGAGAAGGAGCAGGACCCGTCCCTGATCCCCGTGCCCGCCAACAGCTACCTGGGTACGGGGGCTGGGGGCGCCCCTGACCGCGGCCGTGCCCCCTCCCCACCCAGGGCTGCTCTTTGTGACAAACATTGAGAGCGCCGCCCCCGACCTGAGGGTGTTCCGGACCCCCGAGCCCGGAGAGAGGGTGCCCGGCGCGGCCGCGGACGTGGGGCACAATTCCTACCTGGGTTCGTGCGTGCCACGCCGTGCCAGGCGTGTGCCGGGCGTGTGCCAGGCGTGTGTCACCTGTGTGCCCCCTGTGTGACCCCCCCGTGCCGTGTGTGACACTCCCGTCCCCCCCTCCAGAAGGGTCCTGCGGGCACACGCGTGTGCCACCTGTGTGCCAGGCGTGTGCCCCCTGTGTGACCCCCCCGTGCCGTGTGTGACACTCCCGTCCCCTCCTGGAAGGGTCCTGCGGGCACACGCGTGTGCCACCTATGTGCCAGGCGTGTGTCACCTGTGTGCCCCCTGTGTGACCCCCCCGTGCCGTGTGTGACACTCCCGTCCCCCCCTCCTGGAAGGGTCCTGCGGGCACACGCGTGTGCCACCTGTGTGCCAGGCGTGTGCCACCTGTGTGACCCTCCCGTGCCCTGTGTGACACTAAACCCCCCCAGAAGGGTCCTGCGGGCACACGCGTGTGGCGCTGTCCCCACGGGGCTCCTGTCACACGTGTCCCCACTCGGGGGTGGCACCCTGGGCACGCGTGTCACCTTTGTCAGGGGTGGCCCTTGGTCGGGTGGCACCGTGGGTGCGGGTGGCACCTGTGTAGGTGTGGCGGTGACACGCTCAGGTGTCACCTGTGTGCCCTGACACGCTCAGGTGTCACCTGTGCACGCTCGTGTCCCCGTGGGGTCACAGATCCCCCCTGCCCTGTCCCCTCCCCCGCACACGCACGCGTGTGGCCGCATCACCCCCGCATGGCCCCTCTTGTGTCCCCACCCCGCTGTCACCGTCCCCGTGTCACCAAACCGTGTCCCTCCATTGCTGTCCCCTCATTTTCTGACCCCACAATTCCTGTCCCTTTGAATCCCCGTGTCCCCATTCCTGTCCCCAAATCCTTGTCACCATCCCCATGTCCCCAGTTCCTGTCCCTTCAATCCCTGTGTCCCCAAATCCCCGTGTCCCCGTTCCTGTCCTGAATCCCTGTCCCCCCATCCCTGTCCCTTTGAATCCCCGTGTCCCCCATCCCCATGTCCCCAGTTCCTGTCCCTTCAAATCCCTGTCCCCAAGTCCCTGTCCCGCCAATCCCTGTCCCTTCAATCCCTGTGTCCCCAAATCCCCCTGTCCCCGTTCCTGTCCCAAATCCCTGTCCCCCATCCCCGTGTCCCCATTCCTGTCCCCAAATCCCTCTCCCCCATTCCCGTGTCCCCATCTCTGCCCTTCCCAATTCCTGTCCCCAAATCCCTGTCCCCATCCCCATGTCCCCGTTCCTGTCCCCAGTCCCTGTCCCCTTTCCCTGTCCCCCCATCCCTGTCCCTTCAATCCCCGTGTCCCCAAATCCTCATGTCCCAATCCCTGTCCCCAAATTCCTCTCTCCAAATCTCTGTCCCCCCCATCCCTGTCCCTTCAGTTCTCTTGTCCCCAAATCCCTGTCCCTAAATCCCCGTGTCCCTGTCCCCGCATCCCTGTCCCTGTCCCCATCCCTGTCCCTGTCCCCAAATCCCTGTCCCTAAATCCCCGTGTCCCTGTCCCCATCCCTGTCCCCTCGCTGTGCCAGGGCTGTGCTGGGGGCACTGCCAGGCTTGGGGGGGCTCACAGAGCTTAGGGGGGCTCCCATAGCCTGGCATGTCCCCGTCTGTCCCCTCCGTGTCCCCGCCTGTCCCCGGTGATGTTTGTGCATGGGGGGGGTGCATGGATTGTGAGGGAGGGGCTGGGGGGGCTTTGGGGGCTTTGGGGGGCTCGGGGGCTGCTCACGGCAACCCCGGCATGTGGGGAGGGGGCTCTGCTCGGCATTTGGCTGCTCTGGCACCCCAAATCTGCCCTTTACCCCAAGATCTGCCATATCCCCCCCCAATTTCTGCCCTTTTTTCCTAAAATTTGCCCTTTTCCCCCAAGAATCTGTCCTTCTGGCAATCCACGGGCTGTCCCCGTGTCCCGCAGGTTTCCCGGTGGTGACAGGGCTGTCCCGCTGTCCCCTGGGTGTCCCTTGACGGTCCCCGTGTCCCCGCAGGTTTCTCGGTGGTGACAGGGCTGTCCCCGGGGCTGTCCCGGTGGTGACAAGGCTGTCCCCTGGCTGTCCCCTGTGTGACCATGGTGTCCCCGTGTCCCGCAGGTTTCCCGGTGGTGGCAGGGCTGTCCCCGGGGCTGTCCCGGTGGTGACAGGGCTGTCCCCTGCGCTGTCCCCTGTGTGACCATGGTGTCCCCGTGTCCCCGCAGGTTTCTCGGTGGTGACAGGGCTGTCCCCGTGTCCCTGTGCTGTCCCCTGACTGTCCCCGTGTCCCCGCAGGTTTCTCGGTGGTGACAGGGCTGTTCCCTGACTGTCCCGGTGGTGACAGGGCTGTCCCCGTGTCCCTGCGCTGTCCCCTGTGTGACCATGGTGTCCCCGTGTCCCCGCAGGTTTCTCGATGGTGACAGGGCTGTCCCCTGTGTGACCACGGTGTCCCCGTGTCCCCGCAGGTTTCCCGGTGGTGACACGGCTGTTCCCTGACTGTCCCGGTGGTGACAGGGCTGTCCCCTGTGTGACCATGGTGCCCCCGTGTCCCCGCAGGTTTCCCGGTGGTGACAGGGCTGTCCCCGGGGCTGTCCCCTGGGTGACCACGGTGTCCCCGTGTCCCCACAGGTTTCTCGGTGGTGACAGGGCTGTCCCCGGGGCTGTCCCGGTGGTGACAGGGCTGTCCCCGGGGCTGTCCCCTGTGTGACCACGGTGTCCCCGTGTCCCCGCAGGTTTCTCGGCGGTGACAGGGCTGTCCCCGGGGCTGTCCCGGTGGTGACGGAGCTGTCCCCAGTGTGACCACGGTGTCCCCGTATCCCCGCAGGTTTCCCGGTGGTGACAGGGCTGTCCCTGCGCTGTCCCCTGTGTGACCACGGTGTCCCCGTGTCCCCGCAGGTTTCTCGGTGGCCGCGGCCCCGGCCCTGACCCGGCCGCACGCTCTGAGCTTCGTGTCGGGCGCGCCGCGGGCCAACCACAGCGGGGCGGTGCTGCTGCTGCGGGCGGACAGCGCGAGCCGCCTGGTGCCCGAGGCCGTGCTGGCCGGGGAGCAGCTGAGCTCCGCCTTCGGCCACGCGCTGGCGCTGCTCGACCTCAACAGCGACGGGTGCGGCACCCGGGGCACCTGGGGGGCACCTGGGGCACCTGTGTGTGTCACCTGTGTCACCCCTGTGTCACCCGTGTGTCACCTGTGTGTCACCCGTGTGTCACCCGTGTCAGCTGTGTGTCACCTGTGTGTCACACGGGGCACCTATGTGGCACCTGTGTGTCACCTGTGTCAGCTGTGTGTGTCACCTGTGTGTCACCTGTGTCACCCCTGTGTCACCTGTGTGTCACCCATGTCAGCTGTGTGTGTCACCTGTCACCTGGGGCACCTATGTGGCACCTGTGTGGCACCCCTGTGTCACCCCGTGTGTCACCCATGTCAGCTGTGTATGTCACCTGTGTGTCACCTGTCACCTGGGGCACCTATGTGGCACCTGTGTGGCACCTGTGTGGCACCTGTGTCACCCGTGTCAGCTGTGTGTGTCAGCCCTGGCACCTGTGTGTGTCACCTGTGTGTGTCACCTGGGGCACCTATGTGGCACCTGTGTGGCACCCCTGTGTCACCTGTGTGTGTCACCTGTGTGTGTCACCCCTGTGTGTGTCACCTGTCACCTGGGTGGCACCTGGGGCACCTATGTGGCACCTGTGTGTCACCCCTGTGTCACCCGTGTGTCACCCATGTCAGCTGTGTGTGTCACCTGTGTGTCACCTGGGGCACCTATGTGGCACCTGTGTGGCACCTGTGTCACCCATGTCAGCTGTGTGTGTCAGCCCTGTCACCTGTGTCACCTGTGTCACCTGGGTCACTCATCACCTGTGGCACCTGGGGCACCTGTGTGTCACCTGTGTTACCTGTGTGTGTCACCTGTGTGTCACTCATGTCACCTGTGTGTGTCACCTGTGTGTCACCTGGGGCACCTATGTGTCACCTGTGTCACCCCTGTGTCACCCGTGTGTCACCCGTGTCAGCTGTGTGTGTCACCTGTGTGTCACCTGGGGCACCTGTGTGTCACCCGTGCACCCGTGTCAGCTGTGTGTGTCAGCCCTGGCACCTGTGGCACCTGTGTGTGTCACCTGTCACCGGGGTGGCACCTGGGGCACCTGTGTGTGTCACCTGTGTGTCACCTGTGTGTGTCACCCCTGTGTCACCTCTGTTACCCGTGTCAGCTGTGTGTGTCACCCCTGTGTCACCCGTGTCAGCTGTGTGTGTCAGCCCTGGCACCTGTGACACCTGTGTGTCACCTGTGGCACCCGTGTCACCTGTGTGTCACCTGTGTTACCTGTGTCAGCTGTGTCACCTGTGTGTCACCTCTGTGTCACCCGTGTGTGTCACCCATGTCACCTATGTCACCTCTGTGTGTCACTCGTGTCACCTCTGTCACCTGTGCCACCCGTGTCAGCTGTGTGTGTCAGCCCTGGCACCGGGACATGCATGGCACCTGTGTCACCTGTGGGCACGTGTGCCTGCCCTGGCACCCAGACATGGCAGTGGCACCTGTGACACCGTGGGTGTGACCCCAAAAAACCCCTTCCCACCTCCTGAACCCCCCCAAAACCCCTTCCCCACCCCCTAAACCCCCTCCTCACCCCCTGAATCCCCCAAAACCCCTTCCCCACCCCCTGAGCCCCTCCGAGCCCCCTCCCCACCCCCTAAACCCCCTCCGAGCCCCCTGAATCCCCCAAATCCCCTTCCCCACCCCCAGAACCCCCCCAAAACTCTTCCTTACCCCCTAAGCCCCCCCCCAGAACCCCCTCCCCACCCCTGGGACCCCCCAAACCCTGAGACCCCCCCCAAAATCCCAGTAAATGCCACCTCAGGACCCCTAAACCCCCTCCTCACTCCATGAATCCCCCCCAGACCCCCTCCCCACCCCTTCAATCCCCCCAAGCCCCCTCTGGGTGGCTCTGGGGGTGACACCTCCGTGTCCCCGCTGTCCCCCCCCAGCTGGACGGACCTGGCCGTGGGCGCCCCCCACTTTTTCGAGCGGCACGAGGAGCTGGGGGGGGCCGTGTACGTTTACATCAACCCGGGGGGGCTCTGGGGCAGCGCGACCCCCGAGCGCCTGAGCGGCCCCCGCGGCTCCGCCTTCGGCAGCGCGCTCTGCTCGGCCGGGGACCTGGACCGGGACGGGTTTGAGGGTGAGGGTGAGGGGAGGGGGATTCGGGGGGGATTTGGGGGCTTTAGAGGGGGTTTGGGGGCGATTCGGGGGGTTTTGGGGGGTTTAGAGGGGGTTTGGGGGCGTTTTGGGGGTCCGGGGAGGGACCTGGACCGGGATGGATTCGAGGGTGAGGGGTGAGGGGAGGGGGATTTGGGTAGGTTTGAGGGGATTTGGGGGCGATTCGGGGGGTTTTGGGAGGTTTGAGGGGATTTGGGGGCATTTTGGGGGTCTGGGGATGGACCTGGACCGAGATGGGTTTGAGGGTGAGGGGTGAGGGGGGTGGGATTCAGGGGGGATTTGGGGGGATTCGGGGGGTTTCGGGGAGGTTTGAGGGGATTTTGGGGGGGGCTTGGGGTCTGGGGATGGACCTGGACCAGGATGGGTTCGAGGGTGAGGGGTTTGGGGAGGGGGATTTGGGGGGAATTCAGGGGGTTTCAGGGAGGTTTGGGGGCGTTTTGGGGGTTTGGGGTCTGGGGAGGGACTTGGACCGGGATGGATTCGAGGGTGAGGGGTGAGGGGAGGGGGATTCGGGGGAGATTTGGGGGGTTTTGGGGGGACTTCGGGGGTTTTTGGGGGGTTTAGAGGGGGTTTGGGGGGAATTCGGGGGGGAATTCGGGGGGTTTCGGGGAGGTTTGAGGGGATTTGGGGGCGTTTTGGGGTCTGGGGAGGGACCTGGACCGAGATGGGTTTGAGGGTGAGAGGAGGGGGATTTGGGGGGGATTCGGGGGGTTTCAGGGGAGGTTTGGGGGCGTTTTGGGGGTTTGGGGTCTGGGGAGGGACTTGGACCGGGACGGCTTCTGAGGATGAGGGGTTCAGGGAGGGGGATTTGGGGGAAATTCGGGGGATTTTGGGGGGACTTCGGGGGGTTTTGGGGAGGTTAGAGGGGGTTTTGGGGGGGGCTTGGGGTCCGGGGATGGACCTGGACCGAGATGGGTTTGAGGGTGAGGGGTGAGGGGAGGGGGATTCGGGGGGATTTGGGGGTTTAGAGGGGGTTTGGGGGCGTTTTGGGGGTTTGGGGTCTGGGGAGGGCCTTGGACCGGGATGGGTTTGAGGGTGAGGGGTTTGGGGAGGGGGATTTGGGGGGGATTCGGGGGGTTTCAGGGAGGTTTGGGGCGTTTTGGGGGTTTGGGGTCTGAGGAGGGACCTGAACCGGGATGGATTCGAGGGTGAGGAGTTTGGGGAGGCGGATTTGGGGGGGATTCGGGGAGGTTTGAGGGATTTGGGGAGATTCGGGGGGTTTAGAGAGTTTGGGGGCGTTTTGGGGGTTTGGGGTCTGGGGAGGGACCTGGACCGGGATGGGTTTGAGAGTGAGGGGTTTGGGGAGGGGGATTTGGGGGGATTCGGGGGGTTTCAGGGAGGTTTGAGGGGATTTTGGGGGGGATTCGGGGGCGTTTTGGGGGTCTGGGGAGGGAGCTGGACTAGGACGGCTTCGAGGGTGAGGGGATTGGGGGGGAGGGGGTCTGGGGAGGGGATTTGGGGTCTGGGGATGGACCAAAACCATGCTGGGTTCGAGGGTGAGGGGTTTGGAGGAGATTTGGGGGGGAATTCGGGGGTTTGAAGGGATTTAGGGGAGATTTGGGGGATTTTGGGGAGGTTTGAGGGGATTTAGGGGGGATTTGGGGGGAATTCGGGGGGTTTGAGGGGATTTAGGGGAGATTTGGGGGTTTCGGGGAGGTTTGAGGGGTTTTTGAGGGGGGTTTTGAGGGTCTGGGGATGAACCAAAACCACGATGGGTTCGAGGGTGAGTGGCTTCGGGGAGGGGATTCGGGGGGAATTTGAGGGGATTTTGGGGGATTTAGGGACCTGACCCCCCAAAAATCCCCAAATTTCCCCAAATTCCCCCCAGACCTGGCCGTGGGCGCCCCTTTTGACGGCGCGGGCAAGGTGTTCATTTACCACGGCAGCGCCCTGGGCATCGTCACCCGCCCGGCGCAGGTGAGGGGGGCTCGGAGGGGCCCGGGTGGGTCTGGGGGCGTCCCGGGGGGGTCCCGGGCTCATCCAGCGCCCCCACCCTGCCCAGGTGCTGGATGGGGAGGCCGTGGGGGTCTCGGCCTTTGGTTACTCGCTCTCGGGGGGGCTGGACGTGGATGGGAACCTGTACCCCGACCTGCTGGTGGGGTCCCTGTCGGACACCGTGGTGCTCTACAGGTACAGAGACCCCCGCCCAGCCCTGGGACCCCCAAAATTCCTGAGGATTCCGAACCTCCTGAGTGGCCCCCCCAGCCCTGGGACCCCCAAAATCCCAAAATTCCTGAGGATTCCAAACCTCCTGAGTGGCCCCCCCAGCCCTGGGACCCCCAAAATCCCAAAATTCCTGAGGATTCCAAACCTCCTGAGTGGCCCCCCCAGCCTTGGGACCCCCAAAATCCCCAGTTCCTGAGGACCCCCTGTCCCCAAGCATTCCCCCCATTCCTGGGACCCCCCCGGACCCCCAAAATCCCCAAATTCCTGAGGATCCCAAACCCCCGGAGTAGCCCCCCCAGCCCTGGGACCCCCAAAATCCCAGAGGATCTCCTGTCTCTGAGCAGCCCCCCCAGACCTGGGACCCCCCCAAATCCCCCAATTCCTGAGGATCCCAAACCCCTGGAGTAGCCCCCCAAACTTGCGACCCCCAAAATCCCAACATTCCTGAGGATTCCAAACCTCCTGAGTGGCCCCCCAGCCCTGGGACCCCCAAATCCCCCAATTCCTGAGGACCCCCCGTCCCCAAGCATTCCCCCCATTCCTGTGACCCCCCCAGACCCCCAAAATCCCTCAATTCCCGAGGATCCCAAACCCCCGGAGTAGCCCCCAGCCCTGGGACCCCCAAAATCCCAGAGGATCTCCTGTCTCTGAGCAGCCCCCCCAGACCTGGGACCCCCCAAAATCCCCCAATTCCTGATGATCCCAAACCCCTGGAGCAGCCCCTGAGCTCTGGGACCCCCCAGACCCCCAATAATCCCCAATTCCTGAGGATCCCAAACCCCCGGAGTAGCTCCCCCAAACCTGCGACCCCCAAAATCCCAACATTCCTGAGGATTCCAAACCTCCTGAGTGGCCCCCCCAGCCCGGGACCCCCAAAATCCCCCAATTCCTGAGGACCCCCCGTCCCCGAGCATTCCCCCATTCCTGGGACCCCCCCGGA
>NW_027428450.1:0-30709 GCF_047830755.1 Zonotrichia albicollis
TACGGCCCCTGTTCCCACTTTACCCCCGCCATGCCCACCTGCCTCCTCCTGTCACCCCCCTTTTTACACCTGTCCCCCCAGCATGGACCCCTTTTCCTCCCTGTGCCGCCTCATGCCCACCTGCCCCCCCTGTGCTCCCCCCCACCCACCTGCCCCCCCAACAAGGCCCCCTGTGCCCCCCCACCCACCTGCCCCCCCTGCACGGCCCCCTGTGCCCTCCTGTGCCCCCCCATGCCCACCTGCCCCCTCTGCCCCCCCCATGTCTCCTGCGTTTCCTCACCTGCCCCCCCTGCACGGCCCCCTTGCCCCCCAGTGCCCCCCATGCCCCCCATCCCCCCCCCGCCCCCCGTTTCCTCACCTGCCCCCCCAGCACGGCCCCCTTGGCCCCCTTTACCCCCTGTCCCCCCATCCCCCCCATGCCCCCCCCTGTCCCCCCATCCCCCCCCTGCCCCCCGTGCCTCCCCCATGCCCCCCATGCCCCCCGTTTCCTCACCTGCCCCCCCTGCACGGCCCCCTTGCCCCCCAGTGCCCCCCTGTCCCCCCAGTGCCCCCCTGTCCCCCCCCGTGCCCCCCCTGCCCCCCCCTGCCCCCCATCCCCCCCCCCCCCCCCCGTTTCCTCACCTGCCCCCCCATGACGGCGCCCACGGCCGCGCATGCGCCCCCCGCGGCCAGGCGGGCACAGCGGAAGGAGCGCGGGCACAGGAACACGCTGGGGTAGCGCTGGGACAGCGCCCGCAGCTCCCGCGGGGACAGCGCGGGGACACGGGACAGCGCCCGCACGTGGGAGCGCCTGCGGGGACACACGGGGGGACACGCGGGGTCACCCCAAAACGGCCCGGGGCACCCTGAAACAGCCAGGGGCACCCTGAAACAGGGACACCCCAAAACAGCCAGGGGCACCCCAAACACAGGGCACCCCAAAACGGCCAGGGGCACCCTGAAACAGGGACACCCCAAAACAGCCAGGGGCACCCTGAAACAGGGACACCCCGACAGAGGGCACCCCAAACACAGGGACACCCCAAAACAGCCAGGGGCACCCCAAAACAGGGCACCCCAAACACAGCCCGGGGCACCCTGAAACAGGGGCTCCCCAAACACAGCCAGGGACACCCCAACACAGGGCACCCCAAACACAGGGACACCCTGAAACAGGGTCACCCCGACAGAGGGCACCCCAAACACAGGGACACCCCAACACAGGGACACCCCAAAACAGCCAGGGGCACCCTGAAACACAGGGACACCCTGAAACAGGGACACCCCAACACAAGGCACCCCAAACACAGCCAGGGACACCCCAACACAGGGCACCCCAAAACAGCCAGGGGCACCCTGAAACAGGGACACCCTGAAACAGGGACACCCCAACACAGGGCACCCTGAAACAGGGTCACCCCAAAACAGCCAGGGGCACCCCAAACACAGCCAAGGGCACCCCAAACACAGGGACACCCCAAAACAGCCAGGGGCACCCCAAACACAGCCAGGGACACCCCAAACACAGGGGCACCCTGAAACAGGGACACCCTGAAACAGGGACACCCCAAACACAGCCAGGGACACCCTGAAACAGGGACACCCCGACACAGGGCACCCCAAACACAGCCAGGGACACCCCAAACACAGGGACACCCCAACACAGGGACACCCTGAAACAGGGACACCCCCAAACACAGGGACACCCCAACACAGGGACACCCCAAAACAGCCAGGGGCACCCTGAAACAGGGGCTCCCCAAACACAGCCAGGGACACCCCAACACAGGGCACCCCAAACACAGGGACCCCCCAAACAGGGACACCCTGAAACAGGGACACCCCAACACAGCCAGGGACACCCCGAAATACAGGGACAGCCCAAACACACGGGACACCCCCAAAACACAGAGGTCACCCCTAAAACAGCCGGAACACCCCAAACTCCCAAAACACCCAGGACCCCCCATGACCCCCCCAAGGTGACCCCCTGACCCCCCAGGCCCGTGCCAAGCTGTGCCCCCGTGTCCCCGTGTCCCTCACGTGTGGCACGCCCGCAGCTGGCGGTGACTCGCGGGCCGGGCGGGCACCGGCAGGCAGCGCTGGGCCAGCCCCAGCTCCTGCAGGCGCTGCAGCACGCGGGGCAGGCGCTGCGGGGACTCGGGGTGGTGGCTGCAATAAAACACACAAAATCACCTGAAATCACCCCAAAATAACCCCAAAAACATCCCCAAAACCATCCCCAGGGCAGGCGCTGCAGCACGCGGGGCAGGCGCTGCAGGGACTCGGGGTGGTGGCTGAAATAAAACGCACAAAATCACCCCAAAATGAACCCCAAATCATCCCAAAATCACCCTAAAAATATCCCCAAAATACCCCAAAAACATCCCCGGGGCAGGCGCTGCGGGGACTCGGGGTGGTGGCTGCAATAAAACACACAAAATAACCTGAAATCATCCCAAAATAACCCCAAAAACATCCCCAAAACACCCCCGGGGCAGGCGCTGCAGCACGCGGGGCAGGCGCTGCAGGGGCTCGGGGTGGTGGCTGCGATAAAAACACACAAAATCACCTGAAATCACCCCAAAATAACCCCAAAAACATGCCCAAAACACCCCCGGGGCAGGCGCTGCGGGGACTCGGGGTGGTGGCTGCAATAAAACACACAAAATCACCCCAAAATGAACCCCAAATCATCCCAAAATCACCCTAAAAATATCCCCAAAATACCCCAAAATAACCCCAGGGCAGGTGCTGTGGGGACTTGGGGTGGTGGCTGCAATAGAACACACAAAATCACCTGAAATCACCCCAAAATAACCCCAAAAACATCCCCAAAACACCCCTGGGGCAGGCGCTGCAGCACGCGGGGCAGGCGCTGCGGGGACTCGGGGTGGTGGCTGAAATATAAACGTACAAAAACAGCTGATATCACCCCAAAATTACCCTAAAATCACCCTAAAAATAACCCCAGGGCAGGCGCTGCAGCACGCGGGGCAGGCGCTGTGAGGACTCGGGGTGATGGCTGCGATAAAAACACACAAAATAACCTGAAATGACCCCAAAATAATCCTAAAAGCACCCCAAAAACATCCCCAGGGCAGGCGCTGCGGGGACTCGGGGTGGTGGCTGCAATAAAACACACAAAATCACCCCAAAATGAATCCCAAATCATCCCAAAACCATCCTAAAAATATCCCCAAAATACCCCAAAAACATCCCCAGGGCAGGCGCTGCAGCACGCGGGGCAGGTGCTGTGGGGACTCGGGGTGGTGGCTGCGATAAAAACACACAAAATAACCTAAAATCACCCCAAAATAATCCTAAAAGCAGCCCAAAATAACCCCGGGGCAGGCGCTGCGGGGACTCGGGGTGGTGGCTGCAATATAAACGTACAAAACCAGCTGATATCACCCCAAAATTACCCTAAAATCACCCTAAAAATAACCCCGGGGCAGGCGCTGCAGCACGCGGGGCAGGCTCTGCAGGGACTCGGGGTGGTGGCTGCGATAAAAACACACAAAATCACCCCAAAATGAACCCCAAATCATCCCAAAATCGCCCTAAAAATATCCCCAAAATACCCCAAAAACATCCCCGGGGCAGGCGCTGCGGGGACTCGGGGTGATGGCTGCGATAAAAACACACAAAATAACCTGAAATCACACCAAAATAACCCCCAAAATATCCCTAAAAATAACGCCAAAATCACCCCAAAATAACCCTGGGGCAGGCGCTGTGGGGGCTCGGGGTGGTGGCTGCGATAAAAACACACAAAATAACCTGAAATCACCCCAAAATAACCCCAAAAACATCCCCAAAACACCCCCGGGGCAGGCGCTGCAGGGGCTCGGGGTGGTGGCTGAAATAAAAACACACAAAATAACCTGAAATCACCCCAAAATAACCCCAAAAACATCCCCAAAACACCCCCGGGGCAGGCGCTGCAGGGGCTCGGGGTGGTGGCTGCGATAAAAACACACAAAATAACCCCCAAAATGAACCCCAAATCATCCCAAAATCACCCTAAAAATATCCCCAAAACACCCCAAAAACATCCCCAGGGCAGGCGCTGCAGCACGCGGGGCAGGCGCTGCAGGGACTCGGGGTGGTGGCTGCGATAAAAACACACAAAATAACTTGAAATCACCCCAAAATAATCCTAAAAGCAGCCCAAAATAACCCTGGGGCAGGCGCTGCGGGGACTCGGGGTGGTGGCTGCGATAAAACACACAAAATCACCCCAAAATGAATCCCAAATCATCCCAAAATCACCCTAAAAATATCCCTAAAATACCCCAAAAACATCCCCAGGGCAGGCGCTGCAGCACGCGGGGCAGGCGCTGCGGGGACTCGGGGTGGTGGCTGAAATATAAACGTACAAAAACAGCTGATAGCACCCCAAAATTACCCTAAAATCACCCTAAAAACACCCCCGGGACAGGCGCTGCAGCACGCAGGGCAGGCGCTGCAGGGGCTCGGGGTGGTGGCTGCAATAAAACACACAAAATCACCCCAAAATGAACCCCAAATCATCCCAAAATCACCCTAAAAATATCCCCAAAATACCCCAAAATAACCCCAGGGCAGGTGCTGTGGGGACTTGGGGTGGTGGCTGCAATAGAACACACAAAATCACCTGAAATCACCCCAAAATAACCCCAAAAACATCCCCAAAACACCCCTGGGGCAGGCGCTGCAGCACGCGGGGCAGGCGCTGCGGGGACTCGGGGTGGTGGCTGAAATATAAACGTACAAAAACAGCTGATATCACCCCAAAATTACCCTAAAATCACCCTAAAAATAACCCCAGGGCAGGCGCTGCAGCACGCGGGGCAGGCGCTGTGAGGACTCGGGGTGATGGCTGCGATAAAAACACACAAAATAACCTGAAATGACCCCAAAATAATCCTAAAAGCACCCCAAAAACATCCCCAGGGCAGGCGCTGCGGGGACTCGGGGTGGTGGCTGCAATAAAACACACAAAATCACCCCAAAATGAATCCCAAATCATCCCAAAATCACCCTAAAAATATCCCTAAAATACCCCAAAAACATCCCCAGGGCAGGCGCTGCAGCACGTGGGGCAGGTGCTGTGGGGACTCGGGGTGGTGGCTGCGATAAAAACACACAAAATAACCTAAAATCACCCCAAAATAATCCTAAAAGCAGCCCAAAATAACCCCGGGGCAGGCGCTGCGGGGACTCGGGGTGGTGGCTGCAATATAAACGTACAAAACCAGCTGATATCACCCCAAAATTACCCTAAAATCACCCTAAAAATAACCCCGGGGCAGGCGCTGCAGCACGCGGGGCAGGCTCTGCAGGGACTCGGGTGGTGGCTGCGATAAAAACACACAAAATCACCCCAAAATGAACCCCAAATCATCCCAAAATCGCCCTAAAAATATCCCCAAAATACCCCAAAAACATCCCCGGGGCAGGCGCTGCGGGGACTCGGGGTGATGGCTGCGATAAAAACACACAAAATAACCTGAAATCACACCAAAATAACCCCCAAAATATCCCTAAAAATAACGCCAAAATCACCCCAAAATAACCCTGGGGCAGGCGCTGTGGGGGCTCGGGGTGGTGGCTGCGATAAAAACACACAAAATAACCTGAAATCACCCCAAAATAACCCCAAAAACATCCCCAAAACACCCCCGGGGCAGGCGCTGCAGGGGCTCGGGGTGGTGGCTGAAATAAAAACACACAAAATAACCTGAAATCACCCCAAAATAACCCCAAAAACATCCCCAAAACACCCCCGGGGCAGGCGCTGCAGGGGCTCGGGGTGGTGGCTGCGATAAAAACACACAAAATAACCCCAAAATGAACCCCAAATCATCCCAAAATCACCCTAAAAATATCCCCAAAACACCCCAAAAACATCCCCAGGGCAGGCGCTGCAGCACGCGGGGCAGGCGCTGCAGGGACTCGGGGTGGTGGCTGCGATAAAAACACACAAAATAACTTGAAATCACCCCAAAATAATCCTAAAAGCAGCCCAAAATAACCCTGGGGCAGGCGCTGCGGGGACTCGGGGTGGTGGCTGCGATAAAACACACAAAATCACCCCAAAATGAATCCCAAATCATCCCAAAATCACCCTAAAAATATCCCTAAAATACCCCAAAAACATCCCCAGGGCAGGCGCTGCAGCACGCGGGGCAGGCGCTGCGGGGACTCGGGGTGGTGGCTGAAATATAAACGTACAAAAACAGCTGATAGCACCCCAAAATTACCCTAAAATCACCCTAAAAACACCCCCGGGACAGGCGCTGCAGCACGCAGGGCAGGCGCTGCAGGGGCTCGGGGTGGTGGCTGCAATAAAACACACAAAATCACCCCAAAATGAACCCCAAATCATCCCAAAATCACCCTAAAAATATCCCCAAAATACTCCAAAATACCCCAAAAACATCCCCAGGGCAGGCGCTGCAGGGACTCGGGGTGGTGGCTGCGATAAAAACACACAAAATAACCTGAAATCACCCCAAAATAACCCTCAAAATATCCCCAAAATAACCCTAAAAATAACGCCAAAATCACCCCAAAATAACCCTGGGGCAGGCGCTGCGGGGGCTCGGGGTGGTGGCTGCGATAAAAACACACAAAATCACCTGAAATCATCCCAAAATAACACTAAACCACGCAAAAAATATCCCAAAGCCACCCTAAAAACTCCTGATAACACCCCAAAAACAGCTGAAATCACCTCAGAAACACCCCCAGGACAGGTGTCACAGGTGTCCCCAGCCCCTCTCTCACCTAAGGTGTCCCTCACCTGTCCCAGGTGTGTCCCTGTGTCCCCCCTTCACCTGTCAGAGGTGTCCCTCTGTCCCTCCCTCCCCTGTCTCAGGTGTCTCTCACCTGTCCCAGGTGTGTCCCCATGTCCCCCCTCACCTGTCCCAAGTGTTCCTGTGCCACTCTGTCCCTCCCTCACCTGTCCCAGGTGTGTCCCCCCTCACCTGTCCCTGTGTCCCTCACCTGTCCCAGGTGCTCCTGTGCTCCTCCATGCAGGTGTGTCCCTGTGTCTCTCATCTGTCCCTGTGTCCTTCACCTGTCCCAGGTGTGTCCCCCCTCACCTGTCCCAGGTGTGTCCCCCACCTGTCCCTGTGTCCCCGTGTCCCCCTCACCTGTCCCAGGTGTTCCTGTGCTCCTCCATGCAGGTGTGTCCCTGTGTCCGTCACCTGTCCCAGGTGTGTCCCCATGTCCCCCCTCACCTGTCCCAGGTGTGTCCCCCCTCACCTGTCCCTGTGTCCCTCACCTGTCCCTGTGTCCCTCACCTGTCCCAGGTGTTCCTGTGCTCCTCCATGCAGGTGTGTCCCTGTGTCCCTCACCTGTCCCAGGTGTGTCCCCATGTCCCCCCTCACCTGTCCCAGGTGTGTCCCCCCTCACCTGTCCCTGTGTCCCTCACCTGTCCCTGTGTCCCCGTGTCCCCCCTCACCTGTCCCCGTGTCCCTGTGTCCCTCACCTGTCCCCGTGTCCCCCCTCACCTGTCCCTGTGTCCCTCACCTGTCCCCGTGTCTCCCCTCACCTGTCCCCGTGTCCCCCCTCACCTGTCCCTGTGTCCCCCCTCACCTGTCCCAGGTGTGTCCCCCCTCACCTGTCCCCGTGTCCCTCACCTGTCCCCGTGTCCCTCACCTGTCCCAGGTGTGTCCCTCACCTGTCCCCGTGTCCTTCACCTGTCCCCGTGTCCCCCCTCACCTGTCCCCGTGTCCCTCACCTGTCCCCGTGTCCCCCCTCACCTGTCCCAGGTGTGTCCCTCACCTGTCCCCGTGTCCCCCTCACCTGTCCCAGGTGTGTCCCCCCTCACCTGTCCCAGGTGTGTCCCTCACCTGTCCCCGTGTCCCCCCTCACCTGTCCCAGGTGTGTCCCTCACCTGTCCCTGTGTCCCCCCTCACCTGTCCCTGTGTCCCCCCTCACCTGTCCCCGTGTCCCCCCTCACCTGTCCCAGGTGTTCCTGTGCTCCTCCATGCGGGGGTCGTACACCAGCCCCACCCGGGCTCTGCTCGGGGGCTCCGGGGGCAGCTCTGGGGGGTTCCCCTCCCCCTCCTGCTCTTCATCCTCCTCCTCCTCCTGCTCAGCTTCATCCTCATCCTCGTGCTCTTCCTCCTCCCCCGCTTCCACCTCCTCCTCCTCCTCTTCCTCTTCTTCTTCCTCCTCCTCCTCGCTCTCTGTATGTGTGGGGGCTCCTCAGGGGGGGCACCCCAAATGTACCCCCCCCCCCCCAACTTTGGGGTTCCCCGAGAAGGTTCTGGGGGTCCCTGAGGGGGTCCCAAGGGAGTCTGGGGGACCCTGAGGGGATTTTGGGGTGTCTGGGGTGGTTTTGGGGTGTCTGAGGGGGTTTGGGAGGTTTTGGGGGCGGTTTTGGGGGTGGCTGGGGAGTGTTGGGGTTTTTGGGGGTGGTTTTGTGGTTTTTGGGGTGTCTGGAGGGGGTGCCTGAGGGAAACCAAGATGGCAGCGGGCCAATATGGCGGCCTAGCAACCAAGGTGACTCCTTAGCAACGGGGCCTAGGGCACCCCCGAAAGCCTGAGCTCAGTTTTGGGGGGCTCAAAGCGCCCTCCCTGCCCGGGATTTTAGGGCGCCCCTTCAGGATTTCGAGGTGTCCCGCTCAGATTTTGGGGTGTCTCCGGGATTTTGGGGTGTCCCTGTGGGATTTTGGGGTGCCCCTGTGGGATTTTGAAGTCCCCCTAGATTTCGGGGTCCTTTTGGGATTTTGAGGTGCCCCCTGGGATTCCAAGGTGCCCCCGGGATTTCGGGGTGTCCCTGTGGGATTTCGGGGTCCCTGTAGTATTTCAGGGTCCCCCTGGCGTTTCAGGGGTTCCTGTGGGATTTCGAGGTCCCCCCCGGGATTTCAGGGTGTCCTTGTGAGATTTCTGAGGGTTCCCCCTCAGATTCCAGCGTTCCCCGGGATTTTGGGGTGCCCCCTCAATGTCGGGCTGCTCCTGTGGGATTTCAGGGTGTCCCTGTGGGATTTCAGGGTGCCCCTTTGGGATTTCGGGGTGCCCCTCACCGAAGCTCTGCAGGCAGCCCCAGTAGCGCTGCTGGACGCTCAGCGTGCGGGCAATGCTGGCAAGGCCGCTGGGGTGGGGGGGACATGGAGCTTTTGGGGCGCTGGGGGCACCCCCAAACTGCCCCCAGCACCCCCAAACTGCCCCCAGCACCCCCTGGACCCGCCCCCAAAGCCCGAAGCCCCCCCTGGAGCTCCCCAAAACCTCCCCAGCCCCCCCACACCCCCAGCACCCCAAACAGCTCCCCAAGGCCTCCAACCTCCCCAAATAATCCCCAGACCCCCCAAACCCCCCCAGAACCCCCCCAGCCCCCCCCAAACCTCCCCCCTGAGCCCCCTCACCTGGGGGTGGGGGCGATGGGCCCGAGGGGGTCCCCGGGGTCCCCCAGCAGGGTCCGCAGCACGGCCCCCACCCCCCCCGGGGACGCCCCCAAATCCGGCCCCCCCTGCGGAGAGCGGGGTCAGGGGGAGCCCACAGAGCCCCCGGCACGGGGCGGGCACGGGGCCCCCCCAAACTAACAGCACCCCTAAAAGAAACAGCCCTCCAAAACCAGCACCCCAAAACTAACAGCCACCCAAAACAACCCCCTCAAAACCAGCCCCCCTAAACTAACAGCCCCCTGAAAAAACAGCCCCCCAAAAACAAATACTCCCCCAAAAACAAATACTCCCCCAAAAACAGCCCCCCCCAAAAAACAGCCCCCCAAAACAAACAGCCCCTAAAAATAAACAGACCCCCAAAAGAGCCCCCCAAAAACAGCACCCCAAAACTAACAGCCCCCCAAAACAACCCCCTCAAAACCAGCCCCCCTAAACTAACAGCCCCCTGAAAAAACAGCCCCCCAAAAACAAATACTCCCCCAAAAACAGCCCCCCAAAAACAAACAGCCCCCCAAAACAAACAGCCCCTAAAAATAAACAGACCCCCAAAAGAGCCTCCCAAAAACAGCACCCCAAAACTAACAGCCCCCCAAAACAACCCCCTCAAAACCAGCCCCCATAAACTAACAGCCCCTGAAAAAACAGCCCCCCAAAAACTAACAGCCCCCCAAACTAACAGCACCCCAAAAAGAGCTCCAAAACAAACAGCCCCCCAAAATAAACAGCCCCTCAAAACAGTCCCACGAAACAAACAGCCCCCAAACAGTCCCCCCAAAAAAACACCCCCCCAAAACCAGCCCCCTTAAACTAACAGCCCCCCCAAAAACAGACTCCCAAAACCAAACCGCCCCCACAAAACAGCCCCCCAAAACAAACAGGCCCCCAAAACAGCCCCCCAAAACAGCTGCCAGAAGCAGCTTCCCAAAACAAACAGCCCAAAACCAGCCCCCCAAAAACAGCCCCCCGTAAACAGAGCCCCCAAAACAGTCCCCCAGAAACAGCACCCCAAAACAGCCCCAAAACAAACAGCCCCCCCAAAAGAGCCCCCAAACAGCCCCCAAAACCAGCCTCCAGAATCAGCCCCCCAAAAACAGCCCCCCCCAAACAAATAGCCCCCAAAACCAACCCAAAACCAGTCCCAAAACAAACAGCCACAACACAAACCAGCCCCAAAACAGACCCCCAAAATCGGCAGCCCCCCAAAACAGCCCTCCAAAACAAACAGCCCCCCAGAAACAGCCTTCCAAAACAGTTCCCCTAAGAAACAGACCCCAAAAAGCCCCTAAACAGCCCCAAAACTGCCTTTAGAACTGCCCAAGCAGCCCCCTGAACAGCCCCCAAATACCCCACAGCCCCTACAGCCCCTCTATCTCCTACAGCCCCCACACCTATAACCCCTACAGCCCTTATAGCCCCAGGCCCCTAGAGCCCCCATACCCATGTAGCCCCCAAACCTCTCCAGCCTCCGCCCCTACAGCCCCCCGGTCCCATAGCTCCTATAGCCCCTAGAGTCCCACAGCCCCCTTACCCCACATCCCCTATAGCCCCCATACCCTATAGCCCTATAGCCCCCACCCCTATAGCCCCCCGGTCCCATAGCTCCCATAGCCCCTAGAGCCCCACAGCCCCCTTACCCCACATCCTCTATAGCCCCCATACCCTATAGCCCTATAGCGTCCATACTCCTAGAGACCCCACCCCTATAGCCCCCCGGTCCCATAGCTCCCATAGCCCCTACAGCCCTACAGCCCCCTTACCCTACATCCCCTATACCCCCATACCCTATAGCCCTATAGCCACTATAGCTCCTCCATACTCCTACAGCCCCCACCCCTACAGCCCCCCAGTCCCGCAGCCCCTAGAGCCCTACAGCCCCCTTACCCCACATCCCCTATAGCCTCTATTTTCTTATACATCTTCTCTGTCCCCTATATCCCCCACATCCCTATATCCCCCACATCCCTATATCCCCCCACACCCTGATATCCCCCATACCCCTTTACATGCTCTATACACCCCCTATATCCCCTACACCCCTATACCCCCTATATATCCCCTATACGCTCCTATATCCCCTTTACATCCCCCATATCCCACACACCCCAATATCCCCCATACCCCTATATCCCCTGTACATCCCCTATTTCCCCCATACCCCTATATCCCCTATACACCCCCTATATCCCCCATACCCCTATATCCCCTATACACCCCCTATATCCCCCATACCCCTTTACATGCCCTATACACCCCCTATACCCCCTATACATGCCCTATATCCCCCACACCCCTATACCCCCTATACATCCCCTATATCCCCCATACCCCTATATCCCCCATACCCCTATATCCCCCATACCCCTATATCCCCTATACACCCCCTATATCCCCCATATCCCTATACCCCCTATACATCCCCTATATCCCCTACACCCCCCTATATCCCCTTTACATCCCCTATATCCCGCACACCCCAATATCCCCCACACCCCTATATCCCCTGTACACCCCCTATTTCCCCCACACCCCCTATACACCCCCATACCCCCCTCCACATTCCCCATACTCCCCCCGTACCCCCCTGTCCCCCCGTACCTGCAGCAGCAGCAGCAGCCGCCCCCGGGCCAGGGCCGAGAGCAGGTGGGTGAGCAGGGAGAACCCGGCTGGGGACACCCCCAGGGCACCCTGTGGGGTCAGGGACACTATAGAGACCCTATGGATACCCTATAGAGACCCCCCAGGGCACCCTGTGGGGTCAGGGACACTATAGAGACCCTATGGATACCCTACAGACACCCCCAGGGACACTATAGAGACACTATGGATACCCTATAGAGACCCTACAGACACCCCCAGGGCACCCTGTGGGGTCAGGGACACTATAGAGACCCTATGGATACCCTACAGACACCCCCAGGGCACCCTGTGGGGTCAGAGAGCCTATAGAGACACTATGGATACCCTATAGACACCCCCAGGGCACCCTGTGGGGTCAGGGACACTATAGAGACCCTATGGATACCCTATAGAGACCCCCCAGGGCACCCTGTGGGGTCAGGGACACTATAGAGACCCTATGGATACCCTACAGACACCCTCAGGGACACTATAGAGACACTATGGATACCCTATAGACACCCCCAGGGACACTATAGAGACACTATGGATAGCCTATAGAGACGCCCAGGGCACCCTATAGGGGTCAGAGAGTCTATAGAGATACTATGGATACCCTATAGAGACCCCCAGGGCACCCTGTGGGGTCAGGGACACTATAGAGACCCTATAGGGACCCTACAGACACCTCCAGGGCACCCTGTGGGGTCAGAGAGCCTATAGAGACACTATGGATACCCTACAGAAACCCCCAGGGCACCCTGTGGGATCAGAGAGCCTATAGAGATCCTATGGATACCCTACAGACACCCCCAGGGCACCCTATAGGAGTCAGAGAGTCTATCGAGATACTATGGATACCCTATAGAGACCCTACAGACACCCCCAGGGCACCCTGTGGGGTCAGAGAGCCTATAGAGACCCTATAGATACCCCCAGGGCACCCTATGGGGTCAGAGAGCCTATAGAGACCCTACAGACACACCCTGTGGGGGTCAGGGACATTATAGAGACCCAAAAGACACACCCAGGGCACCCTATAGGGGTCAGAGAGCCTATAGAGACACTATGGATACCCTATAGAGACCCTACAGACACCCCCAGGGCACCCTGTGGGGTCAGGGACACTATAGAGACCCTATAGATACCCTAAAGGCACCCCCAAGGCACTCTGTGGGGATCAGAGAGCCTATAGAGATACAAGAGGTACCCTATATATACCCTACAGACACCTCCCAGGGCACCCTGTGGGGATCAGGGACCCTATAGAGACCCTATAGATACCCTATGGAGACCCCCAGGGTGCCCTATAGGAACCTACAGAGACCCTACAGACACCCCCAGGGAGCCCTGTGGGGATCAGGGACCCTATAGAGATACTATAGATATCCTATGGATATCTAGGTGCCCTATGGGGCAGGGTGCCCTATGGGGACACTATAGAGACCCTACAGACACCCCCAGGGAGCCCTGTGGGGACCAGAGAGCCTATAGAGACACTGTAGGGACTCCCAGGGCACCCTATAGGGGTCAGAGAGTCTACAGAGATACTACAGGGACCCTCTAGAGACCCTACAGACACCCCCAGGGCACCCTGTGGGGTCAGAGAGCCTATAGAGACACTATGGATACCCTATAGAGACCCCCAGGGAGCCCTATGGGGGTCAGAGAGCCTATAGAGACACTGTAGGAACCCTATAGGGACTCCCAGGGAGCCCTGTGGGGATCAGGGACCCTATAGGGATACTAGAGATACCCTATAGATACCCTACAGACACTCCCAGGGAGCCCTGTGGGGGCCAGAGAGCCTATAGGGACAGCAGAGATACCCTACAGATACCCTATAGGGACCCCTAGGGCCCTTTATGGGGATCAGGGACCCTATAGAGACACTATAGACACCCTATGGAGACACTCTAGGAACCCTATAGATGCCCTACAGATAGCCCAGGGGTGATCAGAGATCCTATAGAGACACTGGAGGGACCTTATTGGGACACCCAGGGAGCCCTATGGGGACACAGGAATTGTATAGAGACACTGTGGGGACCTTATAGATACCCTATGGGGACATGGGGACCCTATAGGGACCTTATAGGGACCTTATAGATACCCTATGGAACATGGGGACCTTATAGAGACACTGTAGGGACCGTATAGATACCCTATGGGGACATGGGGACCCTATAGAGACCTTATAGATACCCTATGGGGACATGGGGGCCCTATAGAGACACTATAGACATCCTATAGAGACACTCTAGGAACCCTATAGATGCCCTACAGATACCCCAAGGGTGATCAGAGATCCTATAGAGACACTATAGGGACCTTATAGATACCCTATGGGACATGGGGACCCTATAGAGACACTGTGGGGACCTTATAGATACGCTATGAGGACATGGGGACACAGGAATTGTATAGAGACACTGTGGGGACCTTATAGATACCCTATGGGGACATGGGGACCCTATAGGGACCTTATAGATACCCTATGGGGACATGGGGACCCTATAGAGACACTGTGGGGACCTTATAGATACTCTGTAAGGACATGGGGACACAGGAATTCTATAGGGACACTAAAGGGACCTTATAGATACCCTGTGGGGACATGGGGACCCTATAGGGACCTTATAGATACCCTATGGGACATGGGGACCCTATAGAGACACTGTGGGGACCTTATAGATACCCTATGGGGACATGGGGACCCTATAGAGACACTATAGGGACCTTATAGATACTCTGTAAGGACATGGGGACCCTATAGAGACACTGTAGACATCCTATAGAGACACTCTAGGAACCCTATAGATGCCCTACAGATACCCAAAGGGTGATCAGAGATCCTATAGAGACACTGTAGGGACCTTATAGATACCCTATGGGGACATGGGGGCCCTATAGAGACACTGTGGGGACCTTATAGATACTCTGTAAGGACATGGGGACACAGGAATTGTATAGAGACACTGTAAGGACCTTATAGATACCCTATGGGGACATGGGGACCCTATAGAGACACTGTGGGGACCTTATAGATACCCTATGGGACATGGGGACCCTATAGAGACACTATAGGGACCTTATAGATACCCTATGGGACATGGGGACCCTACAGAGACACTGTAGGGACCTTATAGATACCCTATGGGGACATGGGGACCCTATAGGGACCTTATAGATACCCTATGGGACATGGGGACCCTATAGAGACACTATAGGGATCTTATAGATACCCTATGGGACATGGGGACCCTATAGAGACACTGTAGGGACCCTACAGAGACCCTATGGGGACATGGGGACCCTATAGGGAGCTTATAGATACCCTATGGGGACATGGGGACCCTATAGAGACACTATAGGGAGCTTATAGATACCCTATGGGACATGGGGACCCTATAGGGACCTTATAGATACCCTATGGGACATGGGGACCCTATTGAGACACTGTAGGGACCTTACAGATACCCTATGGGGACATGGGGACCCTACAGAGACACTATAGGGACCTTATAGATACCCTATGGGGACATGGGGACCCTATAGGGACCTTATAGATACCCTATGGGACATGGGGACCCTATAGGGACCTTATAGATACCCTATGGGGACATGGGGACCCTATAGAGACACTGTAAGGACCTTATAGATACCCTATGGGACATGGGGACCCTATAGAGACACTATAGGGACCTTATAGATACCCTATGGGACATGGGGGCCCTATAGAGACACTATAGACATCCTATAGAGACACTCTAGGAACCCTATAGATGCCCTACAGATACCCCAAGGGTGATCAGAGATCCTATAGAGACACTATAGGGACCTTATAGATACCCTATGGGGACATGGGACCCTATACAAACACTATAGGGATCTTATAGATACCCTATGGGGACATGGGAACCCTATAGAGACACTATAGGGACCTTATAGATACCCTATGGGGACATGGGGACCCTATAGAGACACTGTGGGGACCTTATAGATACCCTATGGGGACATGGGAACCCTATAGAGACACTATAGGGACCTTATAGATACCCTATGGGGACATGGGAACCCTATAGAGACACTATAGGGACATTATAGATACCCTATGGGACATGGGGACCCTATAGAGACACTGTAGGGACCTTATAGATACCCTATGGGGACATGGGGACCATATAGAGACACTGTAGGGACCCTACAGAGACCCCACCAACACCCCAGGGCACCCTATAGGGATCAGAGAGCCTATAGAGACCCCATAGATCCCCTATGGAGGCACCAGAGATCCCCTACAGACACCCCATAGAGACCCCCAAGGAGCCCTGAGGGATCACAGAGCCCATGGGGACCCTATAGAGACCCCCAGGGCCCCCTATACAGAGACGCTATAGAGACCCAGAGACCCCTATAGAGAACCTATAGAGAAGCCAGAGACCTCCAGGGAGCCCTAAAGAGACCAGAGACCCCATAGAGACCCCCAGGGAGCCCTGGGGATGGGGGGGTGAGGGACCCTATAGAGCCCCAAAACTCCCCATAGAGCCCTAAAGCCCCCCAGACCTCCCCCAGTGCCCTTCAGACACCAGAGCACTCAGAGACCCCACAGACACCTCAGAGACCCCCCAGAGACCCCACAGAGACCCCTCAGATCCCCACAGAGACCCCTCAGACCCCACAGAGACCCCACAGAGACCCCAGAGACCCCATAGAGACCCCCTCAGACCCCCCAGAGACCCCACAAACCCAGAGACCCCACAGAGATCCCACAGAGACCCCATAGAGACCCCTCAGACCCCACAGAGATTCCAGAGACCCCATAGAGACCCCTCAGACCCCCCAGAGATTCCAGAGACCCCTCAGACCCCACAGAGATTCCAGAGACCCCATAGAGACCCCTCAGACCCCCCAGAGACCCCTCAGAGACCCCACAGAGATTCCAGAGAGACCCCTCAGACCCCACAGAGACCCCTCAGACCCCACAGAGACCCCACAGAGATCCCACAGAGACCCCACAGAGATCCCACAGAGACCCCCCAGAGATTCCAGAGACCCCATAGAGACCCCTCAGACCCCACAGAGACCCCACAAACCCAGAGACCCCACAGAGACCCCTCAGACCCCTCAGACCCCACAGAGATCCCACAGACCCCACAGAGACCCCACAGAGATCCCACAGAGACCCCTCAGAGATCCCACAGAGACCTCCCAGAGATTCCAGAGACCCCATAGAGACCCCTCAGACCCCACAGAGACCCCCCAGAGACCCCTCAGAGATCCCACAGAGACCTCCCAGAGATTCCAGAGACCCCCCAGAGACCACAGAGACCCCACAGAAACCTCGCAGACCCCACAGAGACCCCTCAGACCCCACAAACCCCCCAGCCCCCCCTGTACCCCCAAATCCTCCAGCGAAGCCTCAACCAGGACGAGCTGGGGCTGGAACTGAGAGGACACCACAGGGTCAGGGCATGGGACCCCAAAACCAAACACAGACCCCAAAATCCCCACAGGGACCCCAAAACCAAACACAGACCCCAAAATCCCCACAGGGACCCCAAAATCCCCACAGGGATCTCAAACCCGCAGGAACCCTAAAACCACAGGAACCCCAAACCCCCACAGGGACCCCAAAACCAAACACAGACCCCAAAATCCCCACAGGAACCCCAAAGGCACAAAGGGATCCCAGAGCCATGGGGTCAGAGGGACAGGACCCCAAACCTCCCCACAGGGACCCCAAACCCACACACAGGGACTCCAAAACCCCAAAACCCATACAGGAACCACAAACCCATACAGGAACCCCAAATCCCCACAGGGACCCCAAATCCCCACAGAGAGACCCCAAACCCACAGAGAGACCCCAAACCCACAGGGACCCCAAATCCCCACAGGGATCCCAAATCCCCACAGGGACCCCAAAACCCACCGGGACCCCAAACCCACAGAGAGACCCCAAAACCCACCCACAGGGACCCCAAATCCCCACAGGGACCCCAAACCCACAGGGACCCCAAACCCACAGAGAGAGACCCCAAACCCACAGGAACCCCAAACCCACAGGGAGACCCCAAACCCACCCACAGGGACCCCAAACCCACAGAGAGACCCCCAAGCCCACAGGGACCCCAAATCCCCACAGGGACCCCAAACCCACAGGGAGACCCCAAACCCCCACAGGGACCCCAAACCCACAGAGAGACCCCAAACCCCACAGGGACTCCAAACCCACCTAAAGGGACCCAAAACCCACCCACAGGGATCCCAAACCCAGAGAGACCCCAAACCCACACAGGGACCCCAAACCCACAGGAACCCCAAACCCACAGGGACCCCAAACCCACAGAGGGACCCCAAACCCACAGGGACCCCAAATCCCCACAGGGACCCCAAACCCACAGGGACCCCAAACACACAGAGAGACCCCAAACCCACAGGGACCCCAAACCCACAGAGAGAGACCCCAAACCCACAGAGACCCCAAACCCCCACAGGGACCCCAAACCCACAGAGAGACCCAAAACCCACAGGGACCCCAAACCCCACAGGGACCCCAAACCCCACAGGGACCCCAAACCCACAGAGAGCGACCCCAAACCCACAGGGACCCCAAACCCACAGAGAGAGACCCCAAACCCACAGGAACCCCAAACCCACAGGGAGACCCCAAACCCCCACAGGGACCCCAAACCTCCCCACAGGGACCCCAAACCCAGAGAGACCCCAAACCCACACAGGGACCCGAAATCCCCACAGGGACCCCAAACCCACCCACAGGGACCCCAAACCCACAGGGAGCCCAAACTCCCAGGGACCCCAAACCCCCACAGGGACCCCAAATCCCCACAGGGACCCCAAACCCACAGAGAGAGACCCCAAATCCCCACAGGGACCCCAAACCCACAGGGACCCCAAACCCCCACAGGCACCCCAAATCCCCACAGGGACCCCAAACCCACAGAGAGAGACCCCAAATCCCCACAGGGACCCCAAACCCACAGGGACCCCAAACCCCCACAGGCACCCCAAATCCCCACAGGGACCCCAAACCCACAGAGAGAGACCCCAAGCCCACAGAGAGACCGCAAACCCACCCAAAGGGACCCCAAAACCCACCCACAGGGACCCCAAAACCACAGGGACCCCAAATTCCCACAGAGAGACCCCAAACCCCCACAGGGACCCCAAATCCCCACAGGAACCCCAAACCCACAGAGAGACCCAAAACCCACAGGGACCCCAAACCCACAGGGACCCCAAACCCCCACAGGGACCCCAAAACCCCACAGGGACCCCAAATCCCCACAGTGACCCCAAAGCCCCCATGCCCCACCTGCAGGCCGATGGGCAGCAGGATGTTGAAGGCAGCAGCAGCGAAATCGCCATCGGTGACAGTGGCCTGGGGACAGCGGGGACACAGAGAGCCTGTGGGACCCTGTAGGGACCCTACAGAGCCTATGGGGACCCTATAGGGCCCTATAGAACCCTACAGAGCCCTGCAGAGCCCCTGGGGACAGCGGGACCCTACAGAGCCTATGGGGACCCTATAGGGCCCTATAGAGCCTTAGAGAGTCCCTAAGGGACCCTATGGACCCCCAGGAACCCCATAAACCCCTACAGAACTGCTGAGGGCCCTAAAGAACCCTGGAGAGCCCTGCAGGTAATTATCAACAGCCACCCACCCCATAGATTCCCTATAGATCCCCTATAGGTGCCTTATATAACTCCTATAGATCTCCTATAGATCCCCCATACCTGTTCCCACTGCAGCTCCACACTGAATCACTCTCCATCCCCTATGGATCCCCCACAGATCCCCCATAAATCCCCTATAAAACCCTTATTGATCCCATACCTGTTCCCAGTGCAGCTCCACACTGAACCCCTCTCAATCCCCTATAGATCCTCTATCGATCCCCTATAAAACCCTTATTGATCCCATACCTGCTCCCATTGCAGCTCCACACTGAACTCCTCTCCATCCCCCATAAATCCCCCATAAATCTCCTATAAATCCCTTATTGATCCCATACCTGTTCCCAGTGCAGCTCCACACTGAACCCCTCTCCATCCCCTATAGATCCCCTATAGATCCCCCATAAATCCCCTATATCCCCCACATTTACCTGCTCCCATTGCAGCTCCACACTGAACCCCTCTCCATCCCCTATGGACCCCCCATAAATCCCCTATAAAACCCTTATTGATCCCATACGTGTTCTCAGTGAAGCTCCACATTGAACCCCTCTCCATCCCCTATAATTCCCCCATAAATCCCCTATAAATCCCTTATTGATCCCATACCTGTTCCCATTGCAGCTCCACACTGAACCCCGCTCCATCCCCTATGGATCCCCTATAGATCCCCCATAAATCCCCTATAGATCCCCCACAAATCCCCCATACATCCCCTATATCCCCCACATTTACCTGCTCCCATTGCAGCTCCACACTGAACCCCTCTCCATCCCCTATAGATCCCCCACAGATACCCCATAAATCCCCTATAAAACCCTTATTGATCCCATACCTGTTCCCAGTGCAGCTCCACACTGAACCCCTCTCCATCCCCTATAGATCCCCCATAAATCCCCTATAAATCCCCCATAAATCCCCCATAAATCCCCTATAGATCCCCTACAGATCCCCCATAAATCCCCCATCAATCCCCTATATCCCCATACCTGTTCTCATTGCAGCTCCACACTGAATCACTTTCCATCCCCTATAGATCCCCCATAAATCCCCTATAGATCCCCCATAAATCCCCCATAAATCCCCCATAAATCCCCTATATCCCCCACATTTACCTGCTCCCATTGCAGCTCCACACTGAACCCCTCTCCAGGTCCATCCCCGGTGCTTGGGACGGAATCCCGACCCCGCTGGGCCCCGAAGTACAGAACGCTGGGGAGAGACCAGTACGGACCAGTATGGACCAGTACGGACCAGTATGGAATGGCACAGACCAGTACAGACCAGTATGGACCAGTACGGACCAGTATGGAACGGTACAGACCGGTACAGACCAGTACGGACCAGTATGGACCAGTACGGACCGGTATGGAATGGTACAGACCAGTACAGACCAGTATAGAATGGTACAGACCGGTACAGACCAGTACGGACCAGTATGGAATGGTACAGACCGGTACAGACCAGTATAGAATGGTACAGACCGGTACAGACCAGTATGGACCAGTATGGAATGGTACAGACCAGTACAGACCAGTATGGACCAGTACGGACCAGTATGGAATGGTACAGACCAGTACAGACCAGTATGGACCGGTACAGACCAGGCCAGTATGGACCGGTACAGACCAGTACGGACCTGTATGGACCAGTACAGACTGGTATGGACCAGTATGGACCAGTATAGACCAGCATGGACTGGTACGGACCAATACGGACTAGTATAGACCAGTACAGACCAGTATAGACCAGCATGGACCAGGAGGGACCAGTACAGACCAGTACAGACCGGTATGAACCAGTACAGACTGGTATGGACCAGTACTGACCAGTATGACCAATACAGACCAGTATAAACCAGTATGCACCAGTACAGACCAGGATGGATGGGTATGGACCAGTATGAACCACTACAGACCAGTATGGGCTGGTGTGGACCAATACAGACCGGTATAGCCCAGTACGGACCAGTATGGAGTGGTGTGGACCAGTATGGACCAATATAGACCAGTACGAACCAGTACGGACCAGTATGGACCCGTATGGACCAATATAGACCAGTACGAACCAGTACGGACCAGTACAGACCAGTATGGACCAGTATGGACCAGTATGGACCAGTATGGACCAATATAGACCAGTACGAACCAGTACGGACCAGTATGGACCAGTATGGACCAGTATGGACCAGTATGGACCAGTACCCCCAGTACAGAATGCTGGGGAAAGGGAGAGAGTGTGGGGGACAACCCAGTACGGCCCCAGTGCTCCCAGTATGGACCAGTGCTCCCAGTACGGCCCCAGTGCTCCCAGTATGGTTCCCAGTGCTCCCAGTATGGCTCCCAGTCCTCCCAGTATGGCTCCCAGTCCTCCCAGTATGACCCCAGTATGGCCCCAGTGCTCCCAGTATCCCCAGTATGGCCCCAGTATGGCTCCCAGTATGGCCCCAGTATGGCTCCCAGTGCTCCCAGTACGGCCCCAGTGCTCCCAGTATGACCCCAGTGCTCCCAGTATGGTTCCCAGTATGGCTCCCAGTATGGCCCCAGTATGGCTCCCAGTGCTCCCAGTACGGCCCCAGTGCTCCCAGTATGGTCCCCAGTGCTCCCACTATGGCCCCCCAGTGCTCCCAGTATGACCCCAGTGCTCCCAGTATGGTTCCCAGTATCCCCAGTATGGCCCCAGTGCTCCCAGTATGGCCCCAGTGCTCCCAGTATGGCCCCCCAGTGCTCCCAGTATGGTCCCCAGTGCTCCCAGTATGGCCCCCCAGTGCTCCCAGTACGGCCCCAGTGCTCCCAGTATGTCCCCCCAGTGTTCCCAGTATGTCCCCCCAGTGCTCCCAGTATGGCCCCAGTATCCCCAGTATGGCCCCAGTGCTCCCAGTATGGCCCCCCAGTGCTCCCAGTATGGCCCCAGTGCTCCCAGTACGGCCCCAGTGCTCCCAGTATGGCTCCCAGTGCTCCCAGTATGGTTCCCAGTGCTCCCAGTATGGCCCCAGTGCTCCCAGTATGGCCCCCCAGTGCTCCCAGTATGGTTCCCAGTACGGCCCCAGTGCTCCCAGTATGGCCCCAGTGCTCCCAGTATGGTTCCCAGTGCTCCCAGTATGGCCCCCCAGTGCTCCCAGTATGGCCCCAGTGCTCCCAGTACGGCCCCAGTGCTCCCAGTATGGCCCCCCAGTGCTCCCAGTACGGCCCCAGTGCTCCCAGTATGGCCCCCCAGTGCTCCCAGTATGGTTCCCAGTATCCCCAGTATGGCCCCAGTGCTCCCAGTATGGTTCCCAGTGCTCCCAGTATGGCCCCAGTGCTCCCAGTACGGCCCCCAGTGCTCCCAGTATGGTTCCCAGTGCTCCCAGTATGGCTCCCAGTGCTCCCAGTACGGCCCCAGTGCTCCCAGTATGGTTCCCAGTGCTCCCAGTATGGCCCACCAGTGCTCCCAGTATGACCCCAGTGCTCCCAGTATGGCCCCAGTGCTCCCAGTACGGCCCCCCAGTGCTCCCAGTATGGCCCCCCAGTGCTCCCAGTATGACCCCAGTGCTCCCAGTATGGCCCCAGTGCTCCCAGTATGGCTCCCAGTATCCCCAGTAGGGCCCCAGTGCTCCCAGTATGTCCCCCCAGTGCTCCCAGTATGGCTCCCAGTATCCCAGTACGGCCCCAGTGCTCCCAGTACGGACCAGTGCTCCCAGTATGGCCCCAGTGCTCCCAGTACAGACCCAGTGCTCCCAGTATGGCCCCAGTGCTCCCAGTATGGCCCCAGTGCTCCCAGTATGGTTCCCAGTGCTCCCAGTACGGCCCCAGTGCTCCCAGTATGGCTCCCAGTGCTCCCAGTATGGCCCCAGTGCTCCCAGTATGGCTCCCAGTATCCCCAGTACGGCCCCAGTGCTCCCAGTATGGCCCCAGTGCTCCCAGTATGGCTCCCAGTATGGCCCCCCAGTGCTCCCAGTATGGCCCCCCAGTGCTCCCAGTATGGACCAGTGCTCTCAGTATGGCCCCAGTGCTCCCAGTATGGCCCCCCAGTGCTCCCAGTATGGCCCCAGTGCTCCCAGTATGACCCCAGTGCTCCCAGTATGGTTCCCAGTGCTCCCAGTATGGCCCCAGTGCTCCCAGTATGGTTCCCAGTGCTCCCAGTATGGCCCCAGTGCTCCCAGTATGGCCTCCCAGTGCTCCCAGTATGGACCAGTGCTCCCAGTACGGCCCCAGTGCTCCCAGTATGGACCAGTGCTCCCAGTATGGACCAGTGCTCCCAGTACGGCCCCAGTGCTCCCAGTATGGCCCCAGTGCTCCCAGTATGGCTCCCAGTATCCCCAGTACGGCCCCAGTGCTCCCAGTATGGCCCCCCAGTGCTCCCAGTATGGTTCCCAGTACGGCCCCAGTGCTCCCAGTATGGTTCCCAGTGCTCCCAGTACGGCCCCAGTGCTCCCAGTACGGCCCCAGTGCTCCCAGTATGACCCCAGTGCTCCCAGTATGGCCCCAGTACAGCCCCAGTGCTCCCAGTATGGTTCCCAGTACAGCCCCAGTGCTCCCAGTATGGCCCCAGTATCCCCAGTACCCACCTGGGGTCCTCCTGGAAGATCCGGGCCAGGCTCCGCCCGGGCCGGGGGCTCCAGTCCACGATCAGAACCCTGGGGGGGGGCAGGGCTGGGACCCCAAAAACACCCCCAAAACACCCCCAAATACCCCAAACACCACAAATCCCCCCAGACACCCCAAAATCACTCAAATACCCCAAAAACACCCCAAAACCACCCCAGAAAGGCCCCAGAATGTCAGGGGGCGCTGGGACCCCCCCATTGGTGCCCCCCTGTTGGTGCCCTCCCCTCATTGCTGCCCCCCCAAGTTTTGCCCCCCCCGTTGTTGCCCTCCCATTGCCGCCCCTCCCCCCAGTGGTGATGCCCCCCCTGGTTTTGCCCCCTCCCCCAGTTGTTGCCCCCCGTTGTTGCCCCCCCCCGTTGTTGCCTCCTTCAGTGTTGTTGCCCCCCACAGTGTTGTTGCCCCCCCCCACAGTGTTGTTGCCCCCCGTTATTGCCCCCCCCAGTGTTGTTGCCCCCCCCCGTTGTTGCCCCCCACAGTGTTGTTGCCCCCCCCAGTGTTGTTGCCCCCCGTTGTTGCCCCCCACAGTGTTGTTGCCCCCCCCAGTGTTGTTGCCCCCCCCAGTGTTGTTGCCCCCCCCCGTTGTTGCCCCCCACAGTGTTGTTGCTCCCCCCAGTGTTGTTGTCCCCCCCCGTTGTTGCCCCCCCCAGTGTTGTTGCCCCCCCCCCCGTTGTTGCCCCCCCAGTGTTGTTGCCCCCCACAGTGTTGTTGCCCCCCAGTGTTATTGCCCCCCACAGTGTTGTTGCCCCCCACAGTGTTATTGCCCCCCACAGTGTTGTTGCCCCCCAGTGTTGTTGCCCCCCCCCCCGTTGTTGCCCCCCGTTGTTGCCCCCCGTTGTTGCCCCCCCCCGTTGTTGCCCCCCCCGTTGTTGCCCCCCTCACCGCTGCACCCCGAGCTGTTTCTGCGCCACCCGGGCAGCCACGGCCGCGGGCTGGGGGGGGTCCTGGGGGTCCTGGGGGCTGCAAGAACACAGGAGAGACCCTGAGGGTCCGTGGGGATCCTTGGGGACCCCACAGACCCCTATGGAACCCACAGACCCCCATGGAACCCCATAGAAACCCACAGACCCCTATGGAACCCTATAGACCCCTATAGAACCCCATAGACCCCCATGGAACCCTACAGACCCCTATAGAACCCTACAGAACCCAGTGGAACCCCACAGACCCCTATGGAACCCACAGACCCCTATGGAACCCTACAGACCCCTATGGAACCCACAGACCCCTATGGAACCCACAGACCCCTATGGAACCCTACAGACCCCTATGGAACCCACAGACCCCTATGGAACCCCACAGACCCCTATGGAACCCCACAGACCCCAATGGAACCCACAGACCCCTATGGAACCCACAGACCCCTATGGAACCCCACAGACCCCAATGGAACCCACAGACCCCTATGGAACCCACAGACCCCTATGGAACCCTACAGACCCCTATGGAACCCACAGACCCCCCCAGAAACCCACACACCCCCACAGACCCCTATGGAACCCCACAGAAACCAACAGACCCCTATGGAACCCCACAGACCCCCTATGGAACCCCACAGACCCCTATGGAACCCTGTGGAACCCCATAGAGTCCTGTGCATCCATAGGGTACCCCACAGACCCCCATGGAACCCCACAGACCGCTATGGAACCCCATAGACCCCCCCAGAAACCCACACACCCCTACAGAACCCACAGACCCCCACAGACCCCTATGGAACCCCACAGACCCCCACAGAACCCCATAGACACCTGTGGATCCATAGGAAACCCTGTAAACCCCTACAGAACCCCACAGACTCCTACGGAACCCCAGAGACCCCCATGGAACCCTATAGAACCCAGTGGAACCCCACAGACCCCTATGGAACCCTATAGAACCCCACAGACCCCTATGGAACCCCACAGACCCCCACAGACCTCTATGGAACCCCATAGACCCCCCCAGAAACCCACACACCCCTACAGAACCCTACAGAACCCACAGACCCCCACAGAACCCCATAGACACCCGTGGATCCATAGGAAACCCTGTAAACCCCTACAGAACCCCACAGATCCCTATGGAACCCCACAGACCCCCATGGAACCCCACAGACCCCTATGGAACCCTATGGAACCCCATAGAGTCCTGTGCATTCATAGGGAACCCCACAGACCCCCATGGAACCCTATAGAACCCAGTGGAACCCCACAGACCCCTATGAAACCCCACAGACCCCTATGGAACCCCACAGAAACCCACAGACCCCCTATGGAACCCCACAGACCCCTATGGAACCCTATGGAACCCCATAGAGTCCTGTGCATTCATAGGGAACCCCACAGACCCCCATGGAACCCTATAGAACCCAGTGGAACCCCACAGACCCCTATGAAACCCCACAGACCCCTATGGAACCCCACAGAAACCCACAGACCCCTATGGAACCCCACAGACCCCTATGGAACCCTATGGAACCCCACAGACCCCTGTGGATCTATATGGAGCCCCACAGACCCCATAGGGACCCCCCACCCCCCAAACCCCCCAGCCCCCCCCCTTACTGGCTCCCTTTTGTAGCCCCCTTTACTGCTCCCCCCCACGCCCCCTTTTCCCCTTCTGCGCCCCCTTTCTGCCCCATGCTCTCTTTTTGCCCCCCTGTACCCCGTTTTCCCCCCTGCCACATTTTTGCTCCCCCCCATACCCCGTTTTTGCCCCCCCGTTCCCCGTTTTTGCCCCCCTGTACCCCATTTCCCCCCTGTACCCCAGTTTTACCCCCTCGTACCCTGTTTTTGCCCCCCATACCCCATTTCCCACTCCATACCTGACCAGGGCCACCCCGTACCCCGTTTCTGCCCCCGGTACCCCGTTTCTGCCCCCATCCCCATTTTGTGCCCCCACACCCACTCTGAGCCCCCCATAACCCTTTTTTCCCCACCCTGTACCCATTTTTCCCCCCCATACCCCATTTTTTCCCCCCGTACCCCATTATTCCCCCCGTACCTGATCAGGGCAGCCCTGTACCCCATTTCCCCCCCCGTATCCGGTTTTTGCCCCCTGTACCCCCTTTTTGCCCCCCCCCCGTACCCCATTTTCACCCTGCACCCCATTGTTACCTGATCAGGGCCCCCCTGTACCCCATTTTTATCCCCTCGTACCCCATTATTCCCCCCCTGCACCCCATTTTTACCTGATCAGCGCACCCCCTACCCCACTGTACCCCGTTATTCCCCCATACCCCATTTTACTCCCCCCTGTACCCCGTTTTTATCCCCCCGTGCCCCATTTTGCCCCCCCGTACCCCGTTATGCCCCCGTACCCCATTGTACCTGATCAGAGCCACCCTGTACCCCATTGTACCCCGTTATTCCCCCCCGTACCCCGTTTTTGCCCCCCCGTACCCCATTGTACCCCATGATTCCCCCCCCCGTACCCCGTTATTCCCCCCCATACCCCGTTTTTATTCCCCCCGTACCCCATTTTTTGCCCCCCCGTACCCCGTTATTCCCCCCTGTACCCCGTTATTCCCCCTGTACCCCGTTTGTACCTTATCAGCACCACCCCGTACCCCACTGTACCCCGTTATTCCCCCCCCCGTACCCCGTTATTCCCCCCCGTACCCCGTTATTCCCCCTGTACCCCATTGTACCTGATCAGCGCCACCCCATCCCCCATTGTACACCGTTATTCCCCCCCGTACACCGTTATTCCCCCCCGTACCCCGTTATTGCCCCGTACCCCGTTATCCCCCCGTACCCCATTGTACCTGATCAGCGCCCCCCCGTACCCCATTGCACCCCGTTTTTTATGCCCCTGTACCCCATTATTCCCCCCCCCCGTACCCCGTTTTTGCCCCCCCACACCCCATTGTACCCATTATTCCCCCCCCGTACCCCGTTATTCCCCCCATACCCCGTTTGTATTCCCCCTGTACCCCATTTTTGCCCCCCGTACCCCGTTATTCCCCCGTACCCCATTGTACCTGATCAGCGCCCCCCCGTACCCCATTGCACCCCGTTTTTATCCCCCCGTACCCCGTTTTTGCCGCCCCGTACCCCGTTTGTACCTGATCAGCGCCACCCCATACCCCATTGCACCCCATTTTTGCCCCCCCGTACCCCGTTATTCCCCCGTACCCCATTGTACCCGATCAGCACCACCCCGTACCCCATTGTACCCCGTTTTTGCCCCCCCGTACCCCGTTATCCTCCCGTACCCCGTTATTCCCCCGTACCTCATTGTACCTGATTAGCGCCCCCCCCGTACCCCATTGTACCCCGTTTTTGCCCCCCGTACCCCATTTTTGCCCCCCCGTACCTGATCAGCGCCACCCCCGTTGCGCAGGGCCCCCCCCAGCAGCGGCTCCAGCAGCGCCAGCGCCGCCCCCACGGCCCCGCGGGACCCCGCACACCCTGGGGGACCCCAAAATCAGCCTGGGGCACCCCCAAACCGGGGGGGGACCCCAAAATCAGCCTGGGGCACCCCCAAACCGGGGGGGACCCCAAAATCAGCCTGGGTCGCCCCGAAATAGGGGGGGGACCCCAAAATCAGCCTGGGGAACCCCGACATCGGGGGGGACCCCAAAATCAGCCTGGGGCACCCCAACATCGGGGGGGACCCCAAAATCAGCCGGGGGCACCCCCAAATCGGGGGGGACCCCAAAATCAGGCTGGGGGCACTCCGAAATCGGGGGGGACCCCAAAATCAGCCTGGGGCACCCCGAAACCGGGGGGGGGCCCCAAAATCAGTCTGGGGCACCCCCAAATCGGGGGGGACCCCAAAATCAGGGGGGGAAGCCGAGACCCCCTGGGACACCCCAAAATCAGGGGGGGCACCTTAAAATCAGGGGGAGAACCCCGAAACCAGAGGGGACCCCAAAATCAGGGAGGAGAACCCCGAAATCAGGGGGAGAACCCTGAAATCAGGGACAGGGACCCCAAAATCAGGGGAGAAACACAAAATCAAAGGGGAACCCCAAAATCGGCGGGGTGCTCCGAAATCAGGGGGAGCACCCCAAAATCAGAGGGACCCCAAGCCCCCCTGGGGCACCCCAAAATCAAGGGGGGCCCGAGAAGGGAGGGGACCCCAAAACCCCCGGGGGAGACCCCAAAACCTCAGAGGAGAATTCAGGGGATGAGGGGGGGGACCCCAAACTCTTCAGGGAGACCCCAAAACCCCATGGGAGGGACCCAGAATCGGGGGAGACACCCCAAAACCCCACAGTGGGACCCCAAAACTCCCATGGGAGGGACCTCCAATTGGGGGTACCCCAAAACCCCCATGGAGGGACCCCCAAAATCTTGGTGAGAACCTAAAACTGCCCAGGCATTGCCCAGGTGTTCGGGGGGACCCCAAAACCCAACAGGGACACCCCCAAACCCCTCACTGAGGGTCTCTGGTGGATGGGAAGGGACCCCCAAACCCCTCCCGGGGGTCTCAGGGATTTGGGGACCCTCCCGGGGGTCTCAGGGATTTGGGGGACCCCCCCCCCAACCCCGCCATTGGGGGGCGCTCACCGGGCCGGGGCTCTCGGGGGGCTCCAGCTTCGCCACGAACGAGGGGCTGGGGGACCCCAGACCCACCCTGAGGGGCTGCCCTGGGGTGCCCAGAGCCCCCCCCAAATCCTGGGGGACCCCCGGGGCTCCCCAGAATCCCCACAGGGACCCCCAAACCCTTCTGGGCCCCCCAAACCCCACAGGGACCCCCCAAACCCTTCAAGGACCCCCAAACCCCACACAGAGCCCCCCAAACCCCACAGGAACCCCCCAAACCCCACAGGGACCCCCAAACCCCACAGGAACCCCCCAAACCCCACAGGGCCCCCCAAACCCCACAGGGACCCCCAAACCCCACAGGGACCCCCAAACCCCACAGGGACCCCCAAACCCCACACAGAGCCCCCCAAACCCCACACAGAGCCCCCCAAACCCCACAGGGACCCCCAAACCCCACAGGAACCCCCCAAACCCCACACAGGGACCCCCAAACCCCACAGGGACCCCCAAACCCTTCAAGGACCCCCAAACCCCACAGGGACCCCCCAAACCCTTCAGGGACCCCCAAACCCCACACAGGGACCCCCAAACCCCACACAGAGCCCCCCAAACCCCACACAGGGACCCCCCAAACCCGTCAGGGACCCCCAAACCCCACAGGAACCCCCCAAACCCCACAGGGACCCCCCAAACCCCACACAGAGACCCCCAAACCCCACACAGAGACCCCCAAACCCCACAGGAACCCCCCAAACTCCACAGGAACCCCCAAACCCCACAGGGACCCCCAAACCCCACACAGAGCCCCCCAAACCCCACAGGGACCCCCAAACCCTTCAGAGCCCCCCAAACCCCACAGGGACCCCCAAACCCCACAGGAACCCCCAAACCCCACAGAGCCCCCCAAACCTCACAGAGCCCCCCAAACCCCACAGGGACCCACAAACCCCAC